>NC_065878.1:7699394-8002424 GCF_933775445.1 Argentina anserina | reverse complement strand
CCCAACAAATCCATCATATTTTACTAAAACAGCTATAACTTACTCAATATAATAGATATTGTAAATGGTGGGTATTCATGGAAAGTAAACACATAGAGTTTTCCAATGGTATCCAATTCACCATTTTCCAACAAGTGAGCTGCCATATAGGTCCCATGGAAGTTGACCTACGAATGTGGACATATTATGACATCGCTTCATTAAAATGTCTTTTGTGTTAGGATATAGGATTTTACGTCATAAACATGCTGTGATCAAGCATTGACATGTGTGTGGCCACAATCAGCCATCATTTGGCCTTATGAGTTTAAACCGAATGAGATGTGAGTCATGTATATTACAACAAGTACATGTAAACACATATTGTACTTAAATATGGAGAGTTTCATCTCTTAAGACTTATCATCGCGCATAAGGTGGAAACACGACTTTTATGACTTTGATTGATTCATGGAATACTTGTAGGCATTGGTTTAACGTCTTTGTTGCTTTTAGCCGACTGATGAACAACATCATCAATAATGGTCATCACTTTCGAGACCTAGTATTTTCAAGATCTTTTCATTCCTAAGGTACAACTGCATGCAATATTGCATATCCCCAGACAGTTATGGGTAAATTACTTACGCGTAATTAGGGCCCTAGCTATAAGCTTTAACTGCTTAATTATTGCTCATGCTCATCCATTCATGCATAATGAACATGGGGTTACGGGGATGTCCAATCCCAGCTATTAAATAAAAAGTCTTCGAAGTGAATTCTCCTGCATTGTCAGGGTGGTGAGTTATGCGTTTTGAGAAAGGAGCTTGAGAAAGTAGCATTTGGATCTTAGTTCATCAAGAGTCCATTACACTTCATTTTACTATCCCTACATTAATCAAATTATCGCACTCCGTGGTCTGGAAGCACTTGAATTAGGTGAAAACCAATCCATTCAGGATCTTTATCTACATCTCTTAACTTACTCCTAACATAGATGATATGTGACAACGAGCATTCAGAATCCAATGCCACCGGCCTCACTGCCGGAACCGGCCGGAAAGGTACCGAACCAGACGGAAAACTCGCTAGATGTGAGTGACCAATTGTGTCGAGCGGTTCACCATGTTTCAGGTGTCAACATGGGCTCAAATTTTGTGAGTAAGTAGCCTTGGATGTTAGGAATCAGTGGCCGTAAGTAGCACCTCAATAGCCTACCCAAAAGTAGGTGAACCGGTCCTCACAATGACAAGTCCGCAATCTGTAAATCCTGAAACTTTAGGCTTTTCAACTTTTGTCATTGTTTGGGTGCTGCATAACACTTAGGTGTTATGGTTTGAGTTTAACAATAATATATGTATCACCACAATATATTTTATCCTCAAAGTGAATCATGATGAGCCAATTTTGGCTTCCATCTTATGTCACATTCTCTTTAGCGTAGGAGGGTGTATGTCACTCCTAAACTTTGTTAAAGAATAGCCTTGGAGATTGAGCACAGTGAATGAATGACCATAAATGGGGCTTATGCACATGATGATGTATAGATTACATCTCCATTATTTTGGAGTAATTTTATTGATCTGTATAACATCTTTGCTAAGAAGAATAGTCTAAATGAGTCATCGATTCATTATTCCAAATTATAGTATCGTGAATGAATACAATTCACATTATTTCGACTCATGAGATGCGCTACATCATTAGAAGCGATACATAAGAACTCGTTCACAATGAGTTTGTAAGTGATAAATAATGTTGGCAGAAGGATTGTCTTCAAGTAACTTATCATCTCACCAATTTTTATATATGGTATCGTTGTGAATTCATCAACGTAGACAACTACTATGACAAAAACCATTTCATAGGTTCAATTTCTCTCTGATGTATAAAAACATGTGACTTGAATCATAACGCCACAAGGCATATAAACTTGAGCACTAAATCACTCTTTAATTCTTTTGTGATGATCTTATCATTGTAGTCACAATGAATTAAAAACTAAATCAATTAATACCTTTCATTTAGTTATGCACTCAACGTCTCTTTACCAAATTCATAAACAAGAATATAGAGACAAGTAGTCTTAGGTCAAGACATATAAATATCACAATATAAAACTCGGCAAGTGCACTAATATAGGCTCAAATGACCGTTTAACGTTACTTAAGGGTTTTAGACCCTCAAACGTCATTCACGAGTGATTTTGACATGCAAATATCATGCATATACATCATAGATCCAAATATAAGGATCGGTGTTACCTAAGCATACCCAAAAGGATTTTCGACGACAAAAAAATAGAGCAAAAAAAGCTAGGAGTTTGTGAGGATGTTGCGGAGGATGTGCGAAGGGGGGGGGGGGCTACAGGGGGCCTCGCAAAGGCGGCTTCAGGGTAGCTTCAAGGGGCCGGCAGGGCTGCTGCAGGGGGCTGCCAATGGCCCTTGGCTCGGCCAATTTGATGCCATTAGGGGTTAAACCGGGCGGTGGACAGAACATCTTGGCGATACTGCCAAGGCTGTAACTTGCAAACCTGCTATAGTTTGTCAGTCCCCTAATCTTGTACGAGCGTTAGTTCAATTCGAACTTTGTGAAAACAATACCATATTATAAAACGGTGGAATATAGAGTGCATTACATGACGTGTAACACTACAAATTATCACCAAAACAAGGTGGAACCATGTCATAAAAAGACATAAATCAAGACTTAAAGATCATGTAAGCCTTACAAATGCCACAATTAAAACAATGGGCTTATGTAGGCAGTGTCATGTAGTATGTAATGCGTACATTGCATTAAAATATTGTTTTTGGTAATGAAACCATAAATGCATTGAGACATTCACGTATGTTCGTTTACTTGAACTACATGAGAATTTTATAGCCAACACTTGTATTGAGATCTTAACTATAAAATCAACTCAAAGTGTAATGACTAAGTAACTATAGTCACACTCTTGGGAAAATACACGAATTTATAGTCATTCGGACTATTAACTGAAGCATATATGCTTCATTATTTTCATTTTATAACCGCAATGTATAATTGCTTTTGTAATCTGTAATAGTGAGAAGATATTCTCATGTTCTTCCATATAATGAGTGTCTTGTTTCAAAAACTTCTCATATCTCGCTCTTGTATATTTTGACCATAATGTTTATGTCTTTCGATAAAATGATGTTCCACCAAAAGAAATTAATCTGGAGTAGGTGCATAAACACATCCCACATGAATAGTCCAAATTTTAGGCGCATGTTGCGGTTAACAAGATGGAAGATTTGTTATGTATCAAAGTCTGATACAACTTCCAAGTACTGAATTGTATGTCAAGTCCCAAAGTATGGTAACTTAATTCAATAAACCATGACAATTTCCGTCACAATGGTATAAGTGATAACTTCAGTCACAAACTAATGGTATAAGCGACAATTTCAGTCGCAAACCGATGTTTGTCCCTTTTTTTCAAACATGTAGCTACACAAAATGGCTACGAATGGTACCATCGGCACTCTCAGGCGCTCCTAAAACTCGATACCAGGTGAATCATATTCATGTATACAACCTGAGAAGCGAAAGAATCGGGTTGAAAAGAAAATGGAGGTTTTAAGTCCCCGATAAAAGACAATATTCAGAGGAATTTAAATCTCATGAAAGGAACAACATTAATTAAAACATACTTGGTTGTTTGCCAAATAAACAACATATATATTGCTCTTGCTTAATTTCTACGGTTATGCATGAATCCACGAATATACGTCGCGAAGTGACTCTCACCATTCGATTTTGTATCGTCATGTGATAAATTTCACCAAAATAAAAACAAATGGTTAGTTTAATTTCATCACATAAATAAAAAGAGTAAAATAAAAATAAAATTATTGTATCTGTGACGGTAATTTTTTTACCTGGGGAAAACTTACCATGCCCCTATTTTATCAATTTACCGAGAGGTGAAAACTCTTTCTGATCCGGATTAACAAATTCAGGTTGAATTTGAAAATGGGTCGGGGGCTTGACTAGCAAATCGTGGCGACAATGGTGCACTTGTTGCATCAGAGGCCGGATTGGGTGTCGGCGCTGGGCTTCAATAACGCCGGAGTTCTTGAAGGCATGGGCCTGCGCTGATCAACGGCCTCCGACTTTCTTCGGGTCGAAACTGAGTTTCAGATTGAAGGATCTTTAGGTTGAGCCATGGAGCAGCACGAGTCGATCTAGGCCCCGTGGAGGTCCAATAAGCCTCGAAAGTCAGTCGCCTGCGCTGGGTTGCCTGAGTTTGCAGGCTGCTTCGAGTTGGAGCTCGATCAACGCAGATCGGAGGAGGTGAGGGTGCCCATATAAGATTCTAGGTGCCCTAGCTAGTTGAAACTCGATTTCTGGTTTTTTTTTTTACGATTTGTTTTTTCAACAGAAGAAATTTCTCACAGTTTTTGAGCTTATGTTGAATTTTTCGTGACAGAAGGAATTTACAACTTCTTCTGTCGAATTATTTTCATGATAGAAGGATTTTTGTTTTTAGAAATTAGGGTTCTAAACCTAGGAACTCAGGGTTAGAACTACCTGCTGATAACGTGTTACAAAAGAATGTAATATGTATCGAATATAGAGTCCTTATATATAGGCATTACATTGAGTTTCTCGTTGAATAATGAATTATATATCATTCCTTATCTCGACTAACTTATACTAATTATGACAAAATACACCGGAAGATTACGGAGAGTAATTCTCCTACAACATAAAAGTTATTTTGGCTAGCCAATTTAGACTTATGGCTACATTAGTTCTCTTTATTTGATCTAATTATATGACTAAAAAGCATTTAAAATTTATTTATAAATTATATATAATTTTCTATAAATAATGTTTTAACTTTAAGCTATCTCGTTAGAAAAATCTATCGAGTGAGATAACTTAAAATTAAAATAAAGTTATCATAAAGAGATTGGTGCAGCTATTATTTTTAGTAAAAAAAAAACTAAACATACTCTCTAAAATAACTTAAAAATTATAATAGATAATCTACTAAAAATCCCTAACAACGTACTAATGATAAGGAAATTAAGGATCGATAATACTTTTTAAATGATGCAGCTATATATTCAATTCCCAGATTGTTCATCTTTTTTTTTAATTGGGGGAGGGGAGTTAGCCGTTAATTAAGTTAGGCAACGCAGACACCCATGCTGGGTATCCCAATAAAGTCAGACTAATCCATGTAGTCCACAGAGAACACACCACAATCCAGGCACACACCTAATATGGGTCTCCAGTGACTGACCACCCAAGCCTTTAAGGGTTTCGGACTCCAGACCTTGCGGTTAGCAAGGACATAGTTTTCCATCCCGCCATATCCCAGATTGTTCTTCATCTTTTAGCTACATCTTCAGATTGTTTATTGATTAGTTATCTGAAAACTGCTATATATATATATATAAGATTCAAAACAATTCTCGACATCATCATCAGGTTCCTATTCCGCTGTACGATCATCTATATATCTATTTATATTTTAAACGGTTTACACTATACGCTCGATCGATCTTGTTCTTTTCATTCTTAAAAAAATGTAAAATAAAAAATAAGAAAAATAATGAAAAGAAGTGTCTAGGAAGATAATGCTGCAACGTCTTTGGCAAAAAAATGATGCTAGCTACATTTGCTAGTTGCTACAATGCACCCTTTGTACGTGCATGGAAACATGGGTATATATATGTAGGGAGAGCGAAATCAGTTTTCAGGGTTTAGGGTTAAAACCAGTGTGCAAATATCACATTTTTATTTAGCGTGAGTGTATATTTTTAATGACTATTGCAAAATATAACTATTTCAACCAGCTTTTCTATCGAGTTAGAGTTCTATCGAGTTAGAGTGAGAGTTATTTTTTTATTTTTTATTTTTAGAAAAAGAGTCGTTAGTTATATTTTTTAATTTATGATTTTAATTTCTTGCAATCATATATCAAGTTATCATATAGTCATGTGATATATATATATATATATATATATATATATATATATATATATATATAAGAGTCATAGGACATTTGTCAAAAAAAAAAAGAGTCATAGGACAACACGTACATTATACAGTATATACATATATATGCATGGAGAAGCTACGTATCCTTTATTTGCTGCATAGACAAAATTCTATATAAATGATCGACGTAATACGACCTAGGTATAGCAGGAATCATGTATATTAATTATTTCTTCGGCTCAAGTTAAAGAGATCAGATGTTATCAATAATTTTTTCTTATGTACTAAGTAAAGAGAAAACATAAAAAGGAAAGCCAGCCGGAAGCAGAAGAAGAAGGAAACATACGTACATAAAGAGGAAACGAATTGAATGATTCAAACTGCGACCACAATAAAAGTCTAATTGATAAGATTTCCCTTTCATGTACGTTTTGCGATTAGGAAAGAAGGAATGGGTGTGCATTATCTAGAAATCGCTATAAACGGAAATGGCATGGGATCCATGAAACTCTAGGTGGGAAACTGATGTTTGATATGGACAGTGATGATTAGATTAATTCAAGTCTCAAACCAAAAAACGACTTATTACATGACATTTGCTTTGTCTTTAGGGTTTAATTTGATAGATATATACACTCTTCCAAATCGATTATTTTCTTTTGGCAAAACAAATAGTACGTATATGCCTACAATGCACAGGACGTACGTGCATGCATGAGTGAATGCGAATAAGAATCCCGCAGCTAGGGTTATTTCATTAGGGCACAGTTAATTTAAGTCCAAGCTAGCTAGCTATATATATGTAGAGGGTTTAATTGTCTTGTATTAACTTCTAAACATCGGTGGAACTTATTTATATAGCTAGCTAGGGTTATACACACCCACACACAGAGAAAGGGAGGTATAGTTTGATGCTTGCCTCATTGGACTTGTGGATAACTGGATCAATTTCATTTACTATAAGTACGTAGACATCAAACTGATCAAAGAAAAGAAAATTCTACGTATTCCTATACAGTAAGTTTTTTTAAATCACTATTTTGTGGAAATATTCCATTCCACCTCCAACCAATTGAGTTAGTATTATTTATACAGTTCAATCGTTCATGCTCCATTTTTTTGGTAGAAAAATCTCCTCACTTTATTCCATAATTAACTTTTATAAGCAAGTTGCTTTGTAAAAAGATGCTTGACATCAAACTTATATAAAACTTGCTAAGCTGAAGTGATCGACGCAATAATATATGATGCATATATATATATCCCGGCCAGTGGCCCCAATCTTTACGTTTATGAAGATTCCCCTTACCAAAAGAGAGTGCATAATTGGAGGGGTTCTAGCTAGGGTTTGAATTTGGGAAATTTCTCTTGTGCTTTTGGCCATGACTTGGAAGGTTCAAATAAGGACGTAGGAACTAAACTACATGTTGGAATTTTCTTCATTGTCAATATTCATTTAGAAGGTTCCACACCCATGCATGCATTTAGAAATTTTCTTGCATCTCCTTTTCTTTTCTGTGTTCTTTACCATAGCTTTGTCTCTTTATTATCGAAGTAACGATATGACCTAATTAAGTAGCCGGCGGGGCCAATGTTCGACAGAATCTCTCAATTATTGCTGTGAAAGCATGATTTTCATTTGTACTTCTCTATTTCGATCAATTTTCTTCGTCATCCAAAACTTATCAACATCATTAACTAGTGATCTAGCCCGATATTTGTTCCATATAACCAATATGGACTATTCCTCACCGGGATCATAATATTCTTTGCTAATAACCAATACATTTATAATAAATATGATATATATATATATATATACAGTCACTATCCAGAGTGAAACTTCACTTTAAAATTAAAAAATGAAGTTTCAATTTTGCCACACTTTTCGGTCAAATGTTTTCACCATAAATAATTCAATATTTAGGTATGTTATTCAAGATCATCTCTATAAAATTTTATCTAATTCAGACATCGTTAATGTATTAGAATTAGATTAAATCAATGAGTGAATTAAAAATATTCAACATGAACCGTTTGTGTAAATCATAATTTTAAAAGTCCAAACCATTGTCGAATTAGATGAAACTTTGTACATATGATCTTGAATAACATACCTAAATATTGAATCACTTATGGTGAAAAAATTTGACCGAAAAATGTGCTATAATTGAAACTTCACTCTGTAATTTCAGAGAGAAACTTCACTCTCACTACTAGCAAAAAAAAGTTCTCACACTGATTTTAATGAGTGAGAATTAAAGGTATTTCACACTGATGTCAGTATTAGAAAGCTATTAGGTACGGTGCACATACAGAATGTCTATCGGTGTACTTTTCAGGGGGGCTAATAGCTAATAGGCACGGATTTTAAAATCCGTGCGAGATATTGACGTGGGCCCCATGAATATCCACGACCATACTCAATTTGTCCTGCAGGTTTTCAATGTGAATAAATTTCTTTATTCACACTGATATCTGTGTGAATAAATTTTTATTCACACAGATATCAGTGTGAGTAGTTATAATAGATTTAAAAAAAATTGTATATTGATTTTTTGATCAATTCCAAAAAATCAATAATCTTATTGGGAAAAAAGATATTCACATCACAATGACAGATCTCTACTAATATGTACATTTGAATTATAAAAATAGGAGATATATACCGAATATACAATATTCCATTATAGAAACAGAAAACTCAAGTTAACATGAGCACTGAGAAACTAAACCTAAGGCGTAACTGACCATGATTGCTGCTACCTCAAGAGAAACATACTAGACCTCACCTTTATATGTTTCTCCAACAGTGACTACGACTACTACATGCTAATTTCCGCATGCTACCTTCACAACCGTGTGCCCATAGAGATCCCACACTGGGGTGGGAGTGAAACTGCTCACGAGCAAGAACCCACCTTCACTGCTGCTACTTTCCAGTGGACCATTTTCCCATATCCAAAGTCTATTGCTAGTGACATCATTCCTCCAGCTTAACAGGACAAACCTGATGTAGACACATATGGCAACCAAATTACAGCATATATCAGGCTCTTATCTTATCTAATTCAAGTCGGTGACAATATTACAATTCTCATACCTATAGTGGCATTTCACTCCTTGTTCCAGATCCCAACTCAAGGAATCACTCAAGCAAGCAGGGTACTAAATTTTTTTCTACATTGACACCAAGTTGGCCATCCATTCAACAATTAAGAAATTAAACAATGTAATCAAGGGGAAAAACCTTATGATACGTCTCTATTCATCACATCAGAAACTTTTAAACCAACAATCCACAAAATGAACATACATAGTAATTCTAAAAGCTGCAGCAATGTAAACTTTACTTGCCTGCCTTATTGAGACCAGGGCCAAAAGACGAGGAATTTGCTTGATGACAGCTTCAAAAGCCAAGAAAACATGATAGTTCTTAGCAAGGGAAACAATTGAAACTATAAGAGGATCTTACTATAATGAAGCACAATGCAAGGGAAACAAGAATTAATGCAAATTTAACAATTAGATCTTACCTTATAGTCAACTCCATAGCCTCCTCTACCTATCTTGTTTGAAGGATGAAAACTCCTAGTTGCTGACCTCAATTAATTATAAGAAAAGAGCCTTACATTGTTGGTGGGAATCCTTAAAGTACCATGCATTTCATACATACGTACAAACAAAAACTCTGGTTAGATCAATTTGTCCAATTCAGATCCAACAAGCAACCATACACAAAGGTCTAAAACCTGTTTACATAATAGACAGATCCTAAATCAGTTAGAAAATATTGCTATGTGCTTCTAGATTTGAGTGTTCTTATAGCAATGAGATGTTTTACAGGCTTATATAACCATCTATCTAAAGGTGCATATTGAAGATTTGTCAAAATTAGAAACCCTTTTGCATTCACTTTGCCACAATTAGTTTAATTTTGGTCCAATACATGATAGCTAGTTAGCTACAAACCTAACAAAACTTAAAGGGAGAACAAGATGCAAATTTCACTACTTTGGCAGTAAAATAAGTTCTCCTCGTAACATTATAGATTACTCCACCAATTCATACTCATCCTCTTACCTTGGCTTTGGCTGGTAGGTCTCAAATTCTTGTCTTCCTTGCAACAATTGAGCACGCCAAAGCAACTAGAAACCATTGCAGCATACAATTTCAATACTCTATTGAGTCTACTCCCTATACACATATGTTCTTGTATCTTAGAACTCTTATACCTTTTGGAACCATGAAAACTTAAAATTCAGTAACTCACCAAACACAAGTAAATTGTAATTGATAATCATATCTAGGAAGTAAAATTTGAATTAAGCAGAAGTTATGAACTTAAGTAATCGATTGTAACTGAAATAAAACGGGTAATAATTCACATAAGTAATCAGAACAATTATGCAAAACCTAAACACAAGAGCATTCATATCAAAAACTTAATCAAATTATGGCTTACTTCTCTTCACTCTCTGCACCCTTTCGCCCAGATACTAGCTTCATCAGAAACAGTAAACAAAACAACATACATAAGAGAAACTAAGAGAAATCAAATAGATTCAAGAGAGAGATAGAGGAGAGAATTTTGACATTTTGACCTCCGGGTAATGGTTGGGCCACCACTGGCTAGCGTCGTGGTCTTCAATCGGCTCACCGATGAACCTGGGCTCTGGGCCGTCGTCATCTCCACTGACAGCTATTATGGTCGGCTTCACAGCTTCTTATCTAGCTCGCAGTTGCTCGGTTGGCTTGAGCTTCTTTGAACTCGAAGGCGAGGCCGGAATTGTCCTCTTCTTTCGCTTGGTTGTCATGGCATGAAGAATTTGGGGAATTTGGTTGAGGAAAACCCTAAGGATCTAAGTAGGGTTGTGAAGCGAGAGAGAGAGAGAGAGAGAGAGAGAGAGAGAGATAGAGGCTTGGAATTATCGAGCATGTTTAACAATAGTTTTCGAATCCCCAATTCCTTTTCAATAACTACATAGTTAGGAATCCACATAGAACAACAACACTTTATGATTTACAAAGCCCAGATAATCAACTCAACTCATATGAAAATATAATAGAATTGCCCAACCAATTTAGAAAATAACATACCTACAGAACAACGATTTAGAGAATAGCATATACCCAAAACAAGATGCCCAAAATCTTGTTTGTACGGATACCATGATCTGAGATTATTATGGGAACGAGGATATGATAACATGCTTAGATTTAATGAAGAAGACACAAACCTGATTCAGAAGCTTCTCACAGCAGCTGGGGCATTTCCAGATAGCAAGCATCGATCATTAATGGCGAAATCCAACTGGTTTTAATCAGTATTACACACAGAACTCTGTGAAAAATGAGCTATATTGCACACTGAAATCCGTGTGTATATACTTCAAAAAATTCTTAGATGTCGTGTTATTTTATTTACACGGATAACTATGGATCCATTTTTCATTACACACGGATAAATGTGTGTGTTATATCACGCACGGACAACAGTGACATAATATAAATATAATAAAAGAAATCAATAAATTGATAATCAATACACATTGAAATATGTGTGTGAAACTGAAATTACACACGGAAGTCTGTGTGTGATTTTATAGATACTGATTTTAGTGGTTATTGTAAGTATAGAATCTCTGATAGGCCTATATTAATTTATCTCACACGGTTAACTGTGTGAATTAGCATATCTCACTGATTTATAGCAGTCAGTGTGAGTAAAATCAGTGTGAGAGCTCTTTTTGTTAGTAGTGTCTGTAATTTCAGAGAGAAACTTCACTCTTGATAAGAATCTTAAATTCGATATTATCAATCCAGTAATCTTTAAACGTAATATTTCATCACATGAAGGCCACAATTTTAATTTCATCTCCCTGTTTTTAAGCTATGGCGGATTGGCCGCCGGAAGTAAAGCGAATGTAACCTAGCTAGCTAGCTTTTCATTGATATGATTACCCATCGATTTAAACAAACTTTGTGGGACAATAACAGTATAACACTATCTGGATATATATGTAGCTACTGGATTAATCAATTATCTCAAGAGCTTCTTTTGCCTTCGTCTTTTCTCTTTTCGTAGACGAATAGAAATCATGATGTCGTCAAAGACCAGATAATGTGAGAAATTAAAGAGTTAGTTGAGCGAGTACTTTATCGATTCATATACAACATTACATATGCGATCGAAGTGAGATATATAAAGCGAATGCATATAAAAGAAATGTCTCGGGCGTGGAATTGAGCCTCCCAGGTTCTAAATCCCATTTCAAAAAAGAAAAAAAAACACGTCAAAAAAACTATATATATGTTATATGTACGTGCTGGCCGGTATTATTCCCAAAATAATATGAAGGCAAAAATAAAAGATACGTTTCTGTGTCTGCTCTTTATCATTCTTATAATTAGGAAAGTTGGATCTGTTAGTGGTACGTAGGACCTTATAAAACTTCACCAAAATCAAAGTAAGAATGCTGGTTTCTTTCATTTGCACTATATATGTTGCAGTACATGCGAAGATATACTCTCCTTGGTTGTTAGACACAATTGCACAGTTCATCTGACAAAAATGGCATGTTAAAATGTGTTCAAAACTAGCCTAGCTAGGTAGCTTGGGAGGATCGTCCTTAATTAGTCGTAATTAAGTTTCAATAATCTTCGTACGTAGGTAGAGGTTTTCGGGCAGGTAATTTCTCTTCTCATCATTTGGCCATGATCGTGTTGGAAGAGTCGGATAAAGCTAGCTAGGACGTCATGCAATGCGATGGAATCTTCTTGACTATCAATTCCATCATATATATTTCAATGACTTCATATAAGAATGCATTTTCTTGCCTTGCATCTTTAGTTTTGTAGTTTTCTTTTAATGTCTTGTCGTAGCCAATAAGGATCTGAGAACCTGTATATGTTGTGGAGTAGGTTGTGAGTGACATTGCTTTACGTAGCTTCTTTAAATATATGATGCAAAGTACTAATTAATGATCTCACTTAATTGATGCGACGCCCATGAAGGAAATTAGGCATCTCCATGAATGACAAAGTTTATCCACTAATCAATATGTCCTTGCTGGTATATATAGTAGGTGTGTGAGAAAATTAGATATTAGATCATTGTTACTGATCATATTACTGATATTAGGTATTTGTTTGTGGACTCGCCTAGACATTGATGCATGTGAAAGTTTAAAAGTACGTAAGGATCTATAACATTCGTTTAGCTTAATTAGGTCGGTATATAGCTTCCCAGCTGGGCACTAGATATATGCTTACTGAAAATCTAAAATGCAATTGATATGGAGATCGATCTTAAAATTATACAGATGGCCGTTCTACCTAGCTAGCTATTTCAAGTATTGCATCATTGATGTAATGGTATGGGAGTAATGGAACTATGGGCTCGTGATCGACATGATATTGCAGAGAAAGATATGGGGGATCCATTTTCTTAGATGCTTCAGTTTAAATTTGAAACCTGTAATATTGTATATTAAATGAGTAGATTATGGGTGATCAGCTGGTTATATATATTAGTTATTATACATGATAGTATACTTATTGTAGACCACATATTGTGGATCTTGATTGTAATCAACCTGTATAAGAATGTTGTTGTACATCATATCAAGTAAGAAATAAAACTTTCTTCAGCCATTATCTTTGTTTATGGTACCAGAGCTTTTGATCTATACCTAAACACAATCCCAAAACATCTTTATCAATACCAATACCCTCATGGCTATAGGCGATGAACAGAAGAAGGATGAGAAACTATCTGCTAGCTCTGTGAATTTTTCTAAGCCATGGGAGAATTCAAACCATCCTCTTTTTCTCCACCACTCGGATCAGCCAGGTGCTATTCTTGTGCCACAACCACTGGTGGAAGATGATTATGTAGACTGGTCTCAGTCCATGTCCAGTGCCTTAACAATCAAGAACAAACATGGGTTCATTGACGGATCCATCAAGAGGCCAGCGGAAGGGGCTGAAGAGCAAAACCAATAGGATCGTTGTGATACCTTGCTCAAAACTTGGCTGCGGGGATCCATGTCCAAAGAGATTAGGAAAAGTGTTGCTCATTGCAAGGATGCCAGAACCTTGTGGCTCGAACTAGAGGAGAGATTTTCTCAGGTGAACACAGTGCAACTATTTCATATTGAGAATGCAATTCATGACTTGGAGCAGGGTAGCAACTCGGTGACTAAGTTTTACACCGAGTTGAATAGCCTATGGGATGAAAAAGAAGCGTTATGCACGGCACCTCCTTGCAATTGTGCGGCAGCAGAACATACCAAAGCTTACATGGAGAATCAAAAGACAATGAAGTTCTTAATGGGTCTCAATGAAGAATTTGCTTATGTGAGGAGTAACGCAGTAGCCATGGATTCCATGCCAACAGCAAACAAGGCTTATTCGATGGCACTACGCCATGAGAAGCAAGCAGAAGCAGCAAGAAAGAAGGCTCCAGTGTAGCCCGAAGTAGCCGCTTTTGCAGTTAGAAAATCGAATCAAAATCAAGATCTTGGAGAAACCAGATGTGAGAAGTGCAACAAGACTAATCATGTCACCAAGAACTTTCGTGCACATCTCAAGTGTACCTTTTGCAATGGCAAATTTCATACCTTTGAATACTACCGGAGAAGGAAAGCTATGTTGGAAGGTGGTCAGCAAGGCAATTCCAAAATGCACAATGTGAATGCAGTCAACTTTCCTTTTACTAAAGATGAATGCCATGAGTATCTGGGCATGATGTATGAACAGAAGAAGAATAATGTTGTGGGTAACAAACCACACCTTGAAGAACTTTCAGGTAAAGCTTTTACTGTTGGTTTACATCAAGGCAAAGAGAATGTTTGGATATTGGATAGTGGTGCTAGTGACCATATTACATACAGTCATTCCAATCTCAGTTCTTTGACACCGGTTACCAATCGATATGTCAAGTTACCTGATGGCACCACTACACAGGTCACACATATTGGAAAGATGGTCTTCTCTTCCCAATTTATTCTCCATAATGTCCTATGTGTGCCACATTTTTGTTTGAATTTAATCTCCATCAGAAAATTGGCGCATGATTCGTTTTACATCACCATATTACTTAAACGATTTTGTATGATACAAGACCTACGATCGGGGAGGACGATTGGGACGGAAAATGAACGGGAGGGGCTTTACTACCTCAATCCGAACAAGGAAGGAACATGTCATAACGTTCACAGCCGCATCTCTGCCGAGACTTGGCATCAACGTCTCGGTCATCCCTCCAACCAAGTCTATCCAATGTTTCCTTTTACTTCCAATAAACCTTGTGACAATAACAAATGTTATGTGTGCCCTTTGGCCAAACAAACTAGATTGCCATTTCCAATAAGTTCTATCTCAAGTGAGTCCGCGTTTGATTTAATCCATGTTGACATTTGGGGTGGTTATCATGAACCTTCAATCACGGGTGCACAATATTTTCTCACCATTGTAGATGATTACACTAGGAGCATTTGGGTGTATTTGATGATTCATAAGTCAGATACTCGGAAACTTTTAGTTGATTTCATCCATCTAGTTGAAAATCAGTTTAACAAGCGGGTCAAAATTGTTCATAGTGATAATGGTCCGGAATTCCGGCTTGTCAGTTTTTATGCATCAAAGGGCATTGTGCATCAAACGAGTTGCGTCAACACACCACAACAAAATGGTGTAGTTGAACGCAAACATCGGCACTTACTCAATGTTGCCCGTTCTCTTCTATTCCAAGCTAACCTACCTAAGAAATTTTGGGGGGATGCCGTACTCACTGCCACCTATCTCATTAATCGGACACCTACAAAGGTTTTAGAGGGTAAGACACCTTTTGAGAAACTATTCAATAAGACCCCAAGTTATGACCATTTGCGGGTTTTTGGGTGCCTTTGTTTTGTTTCCACACATCCTTCCAAACCAACCAAATTTGACCCTCGTGCCATTAAATGCGTTTTTTCTGGGTTATCCACATGGAAAGAAAGGTTATCGGGTTTATGATGTTGAGGAGGAGAGAACTCTTGATTCTAGAGATGTTACCTTCTATGGGAATGAATTTCCTTATCAATTCATCTCCCATTCAGATTCACTTCCAAAACCAAATCCCACAAATACAAATCCCCCACCTTCAGCCTTTGATAGTGACTTATCTACTCCCACACACACAAATTCCGCTGCCAATCAAGCCGATCCCCTATCCACGAGATCTCGCTCTGAACATTCCGCCCAAACAGATTCGACGGACACTGGGTTCTCACCTTCCTCAGATGAATCTGATGTCCCTCCACAAATCACTCCAACATCATCAAATTTGGATCAATCCGATCTCCCAAATCCACAAACACTTGAGCCTTCCAATTCTTCCCACCCCCGGCGATCTACCCAAGCAACCAAGACACCAACGTTTTTACAGGACTTCCATGTTGAGGTGGCCCTCCCTTCAAGACATGCTCCATCGTCCTCCACGAATTCAGTGACTAAAGGTACTCTTCATTGTCTCACCAATGTGTTATCATATGACAAGTTATCTGCTAAGCATAGAGCTTTCACCATTAACATCTCGACCCAACGAGAGCCTTCAAGTTTTTACCAAGCCATGAAGCAGGCTGAATGGCGTGAGGCAATGAGACAAGAAATTCAAGCTCTCCAAGCTAATGGGACATGGAGCCTGGTTCCCTTGCCGCCACACAAAAGTCCAATTGGCTGCAAATGGGTATATAAGATCAAGCTTAATCCGGATGGGACAGTAGAACGATACAAAGCTCGTTTAGTTGCTAAAGGTTACAGTCAAATTGAGGGTGTGGATTATAGAGAGACCTTTGCTCCGGTAGCCAAGCTCACTACAGTGCGTATCCTTCTCAGCTTGGCTGCTCTGAAAGGTTGGTACTTGCACCAACTTGATGTCAACAATGCATTTTTAAATGGCGATTTGTATGAAGAAGTGTACATGCAACTTCCTCCTGGTTTCGGACGAAAGGGGGAGACTAGAGTTTGTAAATTGCACAAGTCACTTTATGGACTCAAGCAGGCTTCCCACCAATGGTTAATTAAGCTTTCATCATCACTCAAAGCAGGAGGCTTCCACCCATCATGGGCAGATTATTCCTTATTTGTGCGAAACAGACCTGGTGGTATTACTGTGTTGTTGATTTATGTTGATGACGTGATTGTAGCAGGGAACAATTTGAAGGAGATAGAAGATGCTAAGCAATTTCTTTCAAATCGATTTAAGTTGAAGGACATGTGGCAGCTCAAATACTTTCTTGGAATTGAAGTAGCAAGGTCAAAGCAAGGACTTGTTTTGAATCAAAGAAAGTATGCTTTGGAAATCCTAGAAGATAAGGGTTTCCTTGGCGCTAAACCATCATGATTCCCAGTTGATCAAGGGCTATCTCTCACGCAAGCAGGAGGAGATTTGTTGAAGGTTAGTGGGACGCTTGATATATCTTACCATCACAAGACCAGATTTGGTGTATATTGTTCATGTTTTGAGTCAATTTATGGATAAGCCGAGGCAACCACATCTTGATGCTGCTTACAAGGTTTTATGTTATATTAAACAAGCGCCAGGACAAGGGATACTCTTGCCTTTTTCTGGTTCATTGGAGTTGAAGGCTTACTGTGATGCAGACTGGGCACGGTGCAAGGACACAAGGAGGTCAGTGACAGGGTACTTAGTTACATTTGGGAATGCACCAGTTTCTTGGAAGACAAAGAAGCAGACCACAGTAGCATGCTCAAGTGCGGAGGCTGAATACCGCGCCATGGCCTCAACAACTAGTGAGGTCACTTGGTTAAGGTACATTCTAAATGATTTGGGAATAAGTTTAGGTCGACCTGTGAAGTTGTTTTGTGATAATAAGGCTGCTATACACATCGCTTCGAATCCGGTATTCCATGAGCGCACAAAACATATAGAAATAGACTGTCATGTTGTGCGAGAAAAGATGCAGAGAGGAATTATTGAAGCAGCGCATATCAGAAGCAAGGATCAACCAGCAGATGTGTTTACAAAGCCTTTAAGCTCAATGCAGTTTGAAGTTTACTTGACAAGTTGGGTGTAATCAACATATACTCCAACTTGAGGGGGAGTATTAAATGAGTAGATTATGGGTGATCAGCTGGTTATAGATATTAGTTATTATACATGATAGTATACCTATTGTAGACCACATATTGTGGATCCTGATTGTAATCAACCTGTATAAGAATGTTGATGTACATCATATCAAGTAAGAAATAAAACTTTCTTCAGCCATTACCTTTGTTTATTGTAAACCTGTAATATTGTAGACCTGTAATATGCTTCAGTTTAATGGAACTATGGGTTTAAATTACATTGATAATCTCTTTCAATTACGTAAGAACACATATTGCAAAGGCATGTATATTTATCACAGTAAACCTTCATCACAGTAAATCTTCAGTTGTTAGCGAATATTGTAGACCTGAACAGCTGGACTCAATATCATTTACGTACGTACTTACGTAATTGAATCCTTTACCTTCTTCCAGAAAATGAGATGCAAAAGCGTCCAAAGGTTGAAGAGTATGAAGTGTTACCCCGGCCAAAAGTAGACAACGAATTGTAGTTTTTCATGTCTCTTCAACATTCATGCATGACCGCGCCTATGGAGATTTTCCTTTATCGATAAGCTTCCAAGTCTATATTATGACCGGGGTATATTATGAAAGAGATTATCAATGTAATTTCATAAATTGCAATCATCATTTAACCTTTATATATGCATGAGTTCAGTAAAGATGTTAAGCTATAGCTTGCAAGACTTCCGCTGTCTTACTGCTAGGACTTAGAAAATCAAGTTTTCTTTTGACTTTTGAGATATTTTTGTTCTTTGTGGGAAGGCTAGCTAGTTAATTAGCTTAATTAATTGATATATATCGTTGAAATTGTCTTACAGATCGAGCTTATGGTGTAAATGTTAGTATCACATAATTTTAGAGGAGCACTAATTAATCAATTGGGGTCAATCAAAAAAAAAATTAATCAATTGGGGATACCTGAAGCCCTACGTACTAATAATATATTGTTTTCATCATGATTAAAAGAAGTGAACTGAGTATTTGGCGGACCAAGCTACATTGTTTTCCTCATGCATGCACTCGCATTTTCCGAAAGCGATTAGTCTCACCTATAAATACGTACTTCATCATCATTTCAAAGAGTCTATTATGCGCATCAGAGAGTGTGGCACAACAGATATGAGGGATGTTGCCGTTGGTTTATTAAACGAACGTTACTCAAACTTCAATGCAAAAAGAAGATTAAAAGTCAGTTGTTAGGCTTTTTTAACTTTTTACATCCACCAATGCAACATGAATTTAATATTCTAGGTTTTTAGATTAACTTTTTGGGCTGTGTTATTAACTAATTTTGTTCTTTTTTAGAATTTCATTCGGTCACCCTACCTAAGTACAACATCTATTCTATTTTTCTCCTTACCAAATAAATAATTTAAATGCTACAACGAATTTTGCATGAGTCGACTTCACAACATTCTACTGATAACATATTGTGTTTTATAATAATAAGTAATAAGAAAACCAACTAACTGGTGATTAAATAGTTGAGAATATAATTAATGTAAAGACTCAATCGGTCTAATATATAGACAGTTTGTACTCTACATAAAACTTTCTTGTTAGATTTTTCAAAAAAAAAAACTACATCAAAACACATACATGTTGTAAGAAAATTTAGTAATTTTTATCATAATTACAATTACTTTTCTTGGGTCAGCCAACTAAATAATAATCTAATTAGCCACAATGTCAATTATTTTATGTAGTGACATAATCTCTCTTTCGTAAGTGAGAGGTTGGGAGTTAGATTACATTTGAGTTTTTTTTATATCATTGTCACGACCCCGAAATTTCTAGCATAAAAACTCAAATTTCAAAGTCATGAAAAATGCTAAAACAAATCTCAATAAATCGAAATCGTTTTAATGTCGCAGTGGATCATTACTGAGTTCACAATACAACTCAGACGACCAATTATTACAAACCAAATTTATAATTCAACATTACATAAAATAGAAATGTAATAATCCTCACAAATTCTCACACAAATCCACAAAAATCCTCACCACAAGATGAAAAATGAATAACTCCGAATCTTCAGAGTTGTCCTTCGATTCCCACTAATCAACACCTGCGAAATTATCCCCTACACCATCGAATAGGTGCATCGAGATTGTAAACACAAACCCGGTAAGCTTTACAACTCGTATGAGTAAAATAACAAATACCACTCGCATATCAATATATATGAAAATCCACACATCAACAAATATAAATGCAGTCATGATAAATTAGACGGCCCATCTGGTTGTCTAATAATGTGAAAATATATAAACTCATGAGAATTGGGCAACCCCTCTGTTTACCCAAATGCATTTATAATACGGGTACTCATGAGCGCTGTTACACATCTGTTACCCCTCATGTAGTACACCGCCGATATTGGACAACCATCTGTCATCCAATATCAAAATATATGGGTACACATAAGCCGATAACCCATCTGTTACCTCATATGCAGTACCCCGACAGACATGCTAGAGCTATAACTGTATCGTAACTTTCATCCGGCCAAAGGCTAGGTTCCAACATGCCAAACACGTCCGAAGACTGGTCCGAAGACATAAACACGTCTGAAGAAAAAACTCGTCCGAAGACATCAATCACGTCCGAAGACAAAAACTCGTTCGAAGACAAAACTCGTTCGAAGACAAAACGCGCCCGAAGACAAAACACGTCCGAGGACATCACACGTCCGTAGACAAAATTACGTCCGAAGACAAATCACGTCCGAAGACAAAAAGGTTTTAACAATCTCCATGTTAAAACCACATATAATAATCATCATGTCATATTGTACAATCAAATCACATGCTCGATATATAATCTCGTCATCAAAATGACATATTCACAACGAAATCATAACAGTATATAATATAGCAAACTATATATATATATGTACCTATTTACCATTTATACAAATATATATATATATATATATATATATATACTCCACTATATCATATACATGTTATATTTCATTCTTTAAAATTCTGCATAATCTTGAATCTCTGCAAGGGTAGATTCGTAAATATGTGAGATTATACTCACTTTATAATCTCGAGCGTATTCTCCACAATTCCGAATGTAATCCCTTTTATTGAATTATCAATTACCTTGAAAAGTTAAGAAACAAATTTAGAATCGTTACGTAAACCTTAAATGACGAAACAGTAATAATAAGTTACTGTTTAGCAATTTCTGGTTTTACGAAATTACTATTCACGTATTTACTATTCACATATTTCTATTCAAATACATATTATTTACGTATTTATGTACATATGAATACTATTCAAATGTAAATACTGTCACAGTAAAGATTAATTACTGATTTACCCTTCCGAAATTACTTTTTACATTTACTTAAAGTAAGTTACATTTACATTTACCGTATGTAAAATAAATTTACATTTACAGTACGTAAATAACCTTTTTACATTCACCGTCATAAAAATAAATTTTTACAATTTACTGTTCGAAAACACCATTCACGCGCCGCCGCACGTGGCGGCGCGTGGGGTACACGCGCCACCTCCGGCAGACCGCGCGTGGCGCTCACGCGCCACTAACTGTGGCAGCGTGTGGAGCCCACACGCTGAGCCTAAAGCCGGCGTCTAGCACGCCACCGCCGCCCCTAATCTCCTCCTTTCTTCCTCCTCTTCCTCCCCACGGCCTCACGCCGCCTCCTACCCCCTCCAGCACCCACACGCGCCGCCTAAGGCGGCGGTATCTCCCCCAAATCCCTCCTCCTCCGATTTCCTCCAATTCGAATCAAACAACCACAAAAATCACATCAAAGCATCACAACAACCAACCTAGGCTAACCCTCACCTCAAATGAGCTTTTGGACCGTCGGATCGTCGCCGGGGAGCTTGAGAGGCCGTCGGAGAATTCGCAGAATCTTGGCGTCGTTGGTGGAGCTCCGGCGTGGCGTGAGAGGGTGCGTCGACCTCGGGGTCGACTGTGGGGAGTGGCGCGACGCTTCCTAGGCCGGCGGTGTGAGTCACGAAGGCCGGAGCTCGTCGGATCGTGGCGGAGGAATTTCTGAAGAAGAGAGAGAGAGGTTTCAGGGAGAGAGAAGAGAGGGAGGTGGAAGTGAGGAGAGAGATAGGGTTTTCCAATTATGGAAACTCTAATCTAAAAAATGCCCTTTTATACTCGTTTCCAAAATCGGAAACTAACTTCTGATGTTAATAACTTTGACATCCGACGTCCAATTCGAACGCATGATGTGTCCTCAAACTTGTATCCACGAGCTCTACAACTTCCATGAAGGAAGTTTTCGCAAACGCGCGACGGAATAAAAGTCGATATTCACGTCGCGGAAACGTAACGTTTTTCTAAATAAACGTTCCGAGAACGTTTCCGTTTTTATTTCATAATGTCGCAAACAACCAAATTCATTTTAAATGAAGTTCACAACTTTATAGAATTTAAATCAAACCAAACATCGTTCCGAAAAATCGGGTTATTACAATCATTATATTGAAACTTCTAAAATTGAATGTAACAATTAACATGCACTTATTTATTTATTTATGTACAAAAAATTATAAATTATAAATCACCAATTGAGTTTAAAGAACATCAAATAAGAAGTTAATAGACAAAACCTTAATTGGCTCTCGGACCACGTAATTATACTTGATTGAGTTATTTAATTATTATATCTTTATTTCCATTAAATATATACTTGATTGGTTGACTGTTATGTTAATAGTTGAGTGTTTAAAATCAATGTAACATAGATAACCGAGCTCACATATTAGTGGCTGATATTGATTTATAATATTAAAATAATCGATGGTGCTTGCACTCCATGGTGTATAGAATCCACTTCCATCATTTCATTGCTAAACTTATAAAGCCTAACAACCCAAATTGCAATTCTCATGTATGCTTCATCATGCTCACCGATTCAGTTAGTGAGTAACCCGGTATATGTAAACGCATTTTAACGTACTCGAATCAATTGTTAATCTTGATTGCTGTATTTCTGCTTAGTATTAGCGTGATACATTTCTCAAAATGAAAGGTTTCTTACTTGATGCAAAACTGCATCATCTGTTAAATTATGTGCTTAGAGTCAGACCAGTAATTAAAGTCTAGGTCACAAACACTGGATTCTAACTGTAGCTGATGACAAGTTCATTTACGTATACAACTACAAGAATATGGAAATGATCTAAGAGCTAGCTAAAGCACTTACTGACTTCATCGATCATGTTGTGTGCAAACTCTAGATGATCATGCATCCCCGCTTAAGGTTAATTAGCAGCCCACACTTGCTAATTTCAACTTCTGAGAAAAGCGACTGTGTACACATATATGGAATGCGATCATACTTAGGTAATCAATTTGTAGCATCTTAAAGGCTATCACTGAAGAGGTTGTACATGTAGTTTATTTTATATTAACGTCCTGTGAAATTCCGCTACATGAAGTTTGGTATTTTATGTAATGTGCTTACGTGCATTTTGGCCACGTTTAGGCAATACAATGTTGTGTATAAGTTTTATTTACTTCAATATATAAAACAATTTAAAAAAAAATAAAAAAGATCTGATTGTGAACCTTTTCCTTCTTCTTTAATGAGTTTAATCTAAATTTTCCATCTTGTCTTTAATATTACACTGTTGTTTACAAGTGATGCCACATTCTTATTGTAAATTAATAGATAAGAGCAAACCTGAATCAAATTACAAGAATTGCAGTAAACGCAATAACACACTGAACACCAGAACCACGCACGCCCAAAACTGCCAAAAGTACACTGCATGCGGGAGCCACCATGGACTAGAGACAGAGAGAGCCTGGCCACCATAGCATGCCTGATTCTGGTAGTCAAATTTGAAGGCATTAATCCCAGTGAAAAGACCATCATCCATGGTTTTTGTAACGGTTCGGCCGTCAGTGAGAATGTCACGCTGAGTGTAGGAGAAAGGCACATCGCAGGTAGCCCTTGAAGCTATGAGACTCACCTTCATCTTAGATACAGGGGGCACGACAACTGCATAATTGGCCGCCCTGGTATGTTCAATTGTGGTAGTTTGTCCCCACTGGTTAGCTGTGGTAGTCGACCTCTCAGCTGAGAGTTCGATCTTACCGTCTAGAATTCGTGGAACAGTGCCGACTTCCAGAGTTGTTTTTACATCTGAAGTTAAAGAAACGCTGTTATTCCAACTACGGGTCCTAGAGTCGTTTACCACAAAGTTGAGGCTGATAGTGGTGTCTCTGTTTGGACTGTCGTTAACTGCGAGAGCTGTGTCCATTTCTATGACCTTCTCGTGGTAGATCCTGGAGTCGGAGAGTCGATAATTGATATTGTAGATGGTCCTTGAGAGAACAAGCTCTTCCACCACCAGCTTCGACTCTTTAGAGATGCTACGGTAAGCGGCGTTGAGACAGTTGGTTTTGTACTCGGTGGTGACTGGTGAGTGCACCGCAGAAATTGTTGTTACCCAAGTTGCGAAGAGCTCTGATAGGCCAAAACAACGTGTCGTCGGACTTGTCTTCATCTTCAGCATCAGCCCATATCCAATTAGGGCTACGTCTCCAGAATTTGGAATAGTGTCCGTCCTTTATACGAAGGCTTCCATCAGCAGTGACAAACAACTCCTTAGCCACCAGTGGATCTGCAACATCCTTGTTGGACTCAAACCTCTGATATGGGTGTTTTTCGATCCAACGGGAACACAGATAACTGCCATCTTCTAAGGATTTGAAGGCCACCCTTTGGGGAAGTATCACCAGCGTTTCCCAGTCCAATAATCCGAAAACATGGCCACCTGCTCCTTCTAGATTAAAAGCATTCTCGAACGTGCTCCCGCGATTCGACAACGATGTAACCCTCTGGAGTTATACTTGGAAAAATCGGATCAGTGTTCGGCCTTCTGCATTATGTATAACCGGATCCAGAATTCAATGCCAATATGTGAGCTTAATTTTTTTATATTTAAGTTCTATGAAATTCATCAGTATTTATTCAAAAAAAAAATCGCAATATCGATATTGATATTGAATGAAAATATATTATATATAAATTATATTACGCACATGCAAAAATTAACTACCTGTTCCGGGAGAATTACTATTCTACCCTTATGTGTGTCTTAGCCTAATAGGTTTCCTATTAGGAGATAGATTATCATCTCCGTAATAGATTAGGACTCCGAATCCTATGGGATTGTGGTTTTGTAAATGCCTATATATAAGCCACCATATCATTCAATAATACACATTTATTTCATCATGCATCACGTTATCACGCACTTTGCCCTAAAACCCTGAACTTTTATAGCCCTAAATTTTTTTTCTCTCTCTTCTCCTCCGCCGGCCGCCGTCGATTCCAAGCTCCGGCATCTCCTTGCCGGCGCACCTCCTGCTCGCCGCCCCTGCAGCCGCCGCATCGCTGCCCCTGCAACCCCCCCCCCCCCCGCAGCCCCTGCAGCCAGCCCCTGCACGCTGCCCCTGCAGCCCCTACAGCCAGCCCCTGCACGTTGCCCCTGCAGCCCCTGCACGCGGCCCAGCCCCTGCAGCCAGTCCCGCAGCCCCGCAGGGTCTCCTCCGCATTCGCTCCGCAAAAACATCTTTTTGCCCCGCAAGTCCCCGCATCAAAGCATTCAAAATTGCTCCTCCCGCATATTAACGCAAGAGACGTGAAATTCACAAGCAAGGACTTCGCTCAAGAGAAGCTACTCCCGTATACTACAAACCTTCAAAGGTAAATTTTTCATAAACGTTCCCGCTTTTGAACGTATAGATATATTATATCGGGCGCTATTAGCCTTCTTCTTGTCTTAATTCCGGCCTTTCTTATAACGCCGATGAGACTATAGAGGGATGGGTTTCCCCTCTTGGTCGATGTTTTCTGTGTGACGGTCCTGGGGGAGTCACGATTGTTTTGAAAGGGAAGTTAATCGATTTTCGTGTGGTTGCCTGAGTGCACCGCTGTTTTGGGTGCGATCATGAGTATCGCCGCTTGCATCGATTTTTTCTTGTGACCATATACGTCACCCCTTCTAATTCCTATTATACTTGAATCTAATCGATTCCGTATTCGTTTTGTAGATGTCATCGCCATCTCGACCGGAATTTGGCCTTCTTGATCTAGAAGGAAAGGAATACCACCGCTGGGTTTCTGACATGGAACTCGCTTTCGAGAGCCGAGGGATTGAAGGCATGTTTGCCGACCCTCCTGCTGATTTCCCACCCATGGCTAAGACTCAGACTCTCATCTTCATGAGACGTCACATCCATGCAACTCTCAAGAAGCAATACTTGAACGTAAAAGATCCTAAAGAATTATGGGACAAACTACGCTTGCGGTACAACAACGTTCATGATAAGCTTCTTCCTGAATTGACCGTTAGATGGGATAACATCCGTCTATTGGACTATAAGAGAGTGGATGATTTCAATCAGGATATGCTATGCTTGCAATCCGATCTTGGCACCGTTGGTGTCATCAAGACCGACCTAGATCTTCTCAATAAGACATTGGACACGTTTCCAATCAACTATGAGGTTCAAGCTCATACGTACCGCACTCATGTAGAGGAAGGGAAGATCCGGTCTTTTGCCGACTTAATGGCACTCTTGGCTAAGAAAGAGAGACATTCTGAGATTCTCCTCAACAACAACAATAGACATGTTGGCACTAAAAGAATTTCTACGCCACACTCTAACTATGGGAAAGCTCCTAAGCAAAAGAATCAATCAAGGAACGCTCAATATCAGCACCAAAATAACAACTCTCGTGGTGGGAGGCAACAAGGCCGATCTCGGCCTCGGTCCAATACTTGGACCCGTGATGGTGGCGGCGCCGCACCCTCTGGGGGAGGCCGTCCCCGTCCCAAACTCCAAGGAGACCGTGCGCCTCCTAATGCCTCCACTTCCGGTAATGGCAAGTCTCCATGCTTCAAATGTGGCTCCTTCAAGCACTTTAATTGTGATTGTCGCGCTAGTAAAGAGATGATCAAGGCTTACTCCGCCTACAAGAAGTTTCTACAACCCGAATCGAATCATGTGGATGAGGACCATGAGATCGAGACTCAACATATCCCCATGAAGCCCGAGCCCCTTGCTTCTAAGGCTAGGCCTCCGGTTGCTACCATGGATACTCCCGACTTTCATTAGTCGTTTTAGCTTCTTTAGCTTTATGATTCAAGTATTGTTATGGCCGACCGCCATTGTTATTTTCATTGACTTTGTAATAGTCTTTTGATTTTGGAATTAGAAGTTCATGTGTGATGTATTAAAGATTGGCATTCAATAAAATTTCTCATTTCTTGCTTACAAGACGATCTCTTTGAGAATTTTATTTACCCGACACTTAGCATGATGATCAACGTGTGCAACTCACGTGGTTTTTAAATTGGACGCTTTTGGGTCACATGGCACCCCAATAGCACTACATTGTGAATTTGGAACTTAAAATTCGGCAAACGAACCTCGGAACGTCGAAAACGACGTCGTTTTGCCTTGGCCGGACCCGGTTACTATTCCAGCGTTTCTGGCACGTTTTGCCGGCGTATTCGCCGTCTTCCGGCCATTTCCCGGTGTTTCCGGCACCGCCACCCGGTTCCTGCCGGCGTCCCCTGTCGGACCTGATGTTCCGGCCTCCATACCGGCCAGTTCCGACCGCCGCCGGCCGGTTTTCCGGCAATCGGTGCCGCCGGTTTTCCAACGAGTTTTTCGACGATTTTTTCCATCGTTTCTCGTCATTTGTCCGGCATATTGCAGCAGTCCCTGCTGCCACGTTTTCCTCGTCCAAAATTCACCCGGTTTTGAGTTCTTTTGACATGGTTTTCCGGTTTGTTTTTCCGGTTTTCTCCAAGTTCGTTATATGCACTCACCGGTACTCTTTGTGTGTGTTTTATACCACCATTTTTGGATGGTTTATACCACCCTAGTTTACTGTTTGGTATTTCACTGCTTCAATACCATGATTTCCAACTCTTTAGTTGAAGAATGTAGTACTATTGCCATGTGATACATTCGATGGGATCGACCTTTGTTCCGATTCCCATTCTTACAATATCCTACGGCGTATTGTATAGAATTGTTCCCGTGTCGCTGACTCTCTTAATTGTCATTTTGTAGATGTCCCGCGGTGAAATCGAATGTCTAGCTGATTGCGGAACCACCCACACTGTCCTACGGCACAAGCAGTTGTTCACGGATCTAGTGTTTTCGACTTCTTCGATGACTACAATGATTGGCTCGAAATCCATCATTCAAGGAAGAGGCACAGCTTCTTTCATGTTGCCTAATGGTACGACTCTTAACGTCGTAGACGCTCTTTATGCGCCGAGGTCTCCCTGCACCTTGCTAAGTTTTAAGGACATACGTGCCAATGGTTTTCACCTCGATACTTATGTTGAGAATGGAGAGGAATATCTTTGTGTTACCTCTGAGAAAGCAGGCCATCGCCGCATCTTAGAGAAGATGAAGAGTCTTGGGAATGGTTTGTATCTTAATTCCATTCGGATCTTTGAATCATATGCGGTTGAACGCAACTTTTGTGATTCGGACTCTTATATGCTTTGGCATGCCCGTCTCGGGCACCCTGGACGTGATATGATGATTATAATTCTTAAGAATTCACATGGTCATCCATTTTTCAAGTCCCGGAAGCGATTGGAGGATCACCTCACTCGTGCTCCGCACAGTGAGGCCGTGCCTACCCATGCACCGCATGGTGTGGCCGAGCATGCCTCACTCGGCAGCTCCACGGCTTTCATGCCGTTGGTGGCGGCATCCCCTCCTTCACAGGAGCTTGTGATGCCTCCCGTGCTTTCAAATGCCTCCATGGCCATTTCTGATGCCCATCGCTCGTTTGGCAAAGCTTGTTCCCTTGCTAAATTTCAAGGAAGTCCTTTTTTTGCTAAGGCTTCAACCGAGAACATTCCATTCTTACAACGTATCCAAGGTGACATTTGTGGACCTATTCAACCAGAATGCGGACCTTTTCAATATTTTATGGTATTGGTTGATGCATCGACGCGTTGGTCACACGTCGCTTTGCTATCCACAAGGAATGCTGCATTTGCCAAGTTATTAGCTGAGATCATCAAACTTCGGGCTCACCACCCCGATTATCCTATCAAATCCATTCGTTTGGATAATGCTGGAGAATTCACCTCCAAAACTTTTGATGATTACTGCATGTCTATTGGGATCGAAGTTGAACATCCCGTTCCTCATGTTCATTCACAGAACGGTCTAGCAGAGGCTACCATCAAGCATATTTAGCTTGTTGCTCGGGCAATGGTTATGGGTACTAACCTGCCGGTCTCTGCATGGGGATATGCAGTGTTGCATGTAGCGACACTTATTCGTTTCCGACCCGCGGCTAACCAAGCGTTTAGTGCGTACCAGATGGTAACTGGTTACGAACCCAATATTTCACACTTACGCATCTTTGGTTGCGCCGTTTATGTGCCTATTACACCTCCGCTGCGTACTAAGATGGGTCCTCAGAGACGATTAGGTATCTATGTTGGCTATAATTCCCCAACGATTGTCCGCTACTTAGAACCAACCACCGGAGATCTCTAGACTGCAAGATTTGCAGATTGTCACTTTGATGAGACATGCTTCCCGTCGTTAGGGGGAGATGGGAATGTTATCATTCCAAATGAACGTCAGGAATTGACGTGGTGTGTCCCCACTATGTCTCATTATGATCCCCGCACTGCTCAAAGCGAGTTAGAAGTGCAACGCATTATCGACCTCCAGAAAGTCGCGGATTCGATGCCCGACGGCTTTGTAGATATTGCTAAAGTGACGAGATCAAACATACCCGCTGCGAACGTATCGGCACGGTTGGATGTCCCGAAATATGGGCATGGAAGACAAGTTCCTGGATCTAGCAACGTTGGCACAGCCCCTGACATTGGGACGGAGGCCGGCGGCGGCACCACCGTACGCCTTGGTGTTGCCGGCGCCCCTTGTGGCGACGATGCCGAGATGGCCCGGCATGGAGCAGCTTCGGCCTCGGCTCCTCAAAGGAAAAGGGGGAGACCGATAAACTCTAGGGATTCAAAACCTAGAAAGAAGCGAATGACTAAGGCACAACGCGTCATCAACGATGAATCACCATCGTATGAAGTTGTCTCTGATTACAGCTATGTCCATGAATCAACTCAAGTGTTACCGTGGGACGCTATGGAACCTTGTTTGATGCCAGAGAACAACGAAATCTCAGTGAACTACACAAGTGAGCAGTCGGTCCGAAACCGAGCCACTACATGCATTGATGACGTTTTCGCTTATTCCGTCGCACATGAGATCATATCTGAAGACGACGTTGAACCTTGCTCTGTAGCTGAATGCGAACGCAGAGCAGATTGACCGAAGTGGAAAGAAGCAATCCAGGTAGAACTTGACTCATTAGCGAAGCGAGAAGTCTTCGAAAGGGTTGAATTAACTCCAAGAGATGTCAAACCTGTTGGACATAAATGGGTCTTCGTTCGTAAGCGTAATGAGATGAACGAGATCGTGCGCTATAAGGCAAGACTCGTGGCGCAAGGATTCTCACAACGACCTGGTATTGACTATGAAGAGACTTATTTTTCCTGTTATGGACATCATTACCTTCCGCTACCTTATTAGTCTGGTAGTGTCCGAAAGACTAAACATGCAGCTTATGGATGTGGTCACAGCTTATCTCTATGGGGATCTTGACACAGAGATATACATGAAAGCTCCAGAGGGACTACCTTTACCTCCATCAAGTGCCTCAAGACCACGGAGTGCTCATGCAGTCAGATTACGTCGTTCATTGTACGAGTTAAAGCAATCCGGAAGAATGTGGTACAATCGGTGCATCAATACTTGGTGAGAAGGGGTTACAAGAATGATGAACTATGCCCATGCGTGTTCATACGAAAGACAAATTCCGGATTCGTCATCGTTGTGGTCTACGTTGATGACATGAACATAATCGGTACTCTTGATGAGATTGAAGAGACCGTGTCTTATTTGAAGTCGGAATTTGAGATGAAAGACCTAGGGAGGACGAAATTCTGTCTCGGCCTTGAGCTTGTGCATAGGGCCAACGGCACCTTAGTGCATCAGTCAAATTACACGCAGAAGATGCTTCGACGTTTCAATATGGATCTATGCAGTCCATTGTCTACTCCCATGTCGTCCGAAGTCTAGATATCAAGAAGGATCCCTTCCGTCCTAAAGAGGATGATGAAGAAGTTCTTGGTCTTGAAGTTCCATACCTTAGTACAATTGGGACACTATTGTATCTTGCTCAATGCACTAGACCGAACTTATCTTTCGCAGTGAACTTATTAGCTAGATTCAGCTCCGCGCCTACGCTACGTCATTGGAATGGAATCAAGCATTTGTTTCGATACTTGAAAGGTTCCCTTGACATGGGATTGTTCTACCCCTATTGCAGAGAGAACACCGCCACGGTATCTCCCCACACCACCGCCGTCGCCGACCCCGGCCTTGCCGCCGTACGCTGCAGCGACGCCGCCGGCCGCTGCAGCGACGCCGCCGGCCGCCATGGCGTGGAGACCGTGCACGGTGCCGAGAGCAGCAACCGGTCCCGTGCAGCTCTTTCCCCCGATGCAAAGACTCCAAACAACTTGTTAGTTGGTTATGCCGACGCAAGGTACCTCTCTGACCCTCACAAGGCTCGTTCTCAAACCGGTTATGTGTTCACCATTGGGAATACGACGATATCTTGGAGATCCACAAAGCAAACTCTTGTTGCTACTTCTTCGAATCACGCGGAGATCATCGCTATCCATGAAGCAGTTAAAGAATGTGTTTGGCTACGATCACTTGTTTGCCATATTCGTGATTCTTGTGGATTAGTCTCTACAACTGATCAACCTACGTGCATTTATGAAGATAATGCTGCTTGCATAGAGCAGACAAAGTTAGGTTTCATCAAGGGAGACAACATCAAGCATATTTCGCCTAAGTTCTTCTACAACGTTCAACAACAGAAGTTCTTGAATGTTCAGATCAATCAAGTGAGTTCAGAATCCAATGTTGCTGATTTGTTCACCAAGTCTTTGCCTAAATCTACTTTTGTGAAACATGTGAAGAGCATTGACATGCGTCGTTTATCGGAACACTAGAGTTTGGTAGACTTCAGGGGGAGTCTACATCACATGTTAAGATCCTTAAGTAGTTGGTGCGTTGTGCTCTTTTTCCTTTCGATCAAGCTTTTGTTTTTACCTAAGAGGTTTTTGTTTTGCTTGACAAGGTTTTTACCGAGGCAACGATATGTGCACCATACAACCTAGGCACACAAGGGGGAGTGTTCCGGGAGAATTACTATTCTACCCTTATGTGTGTCTTAGCCTAATAGGTTTCCTGTTAGGAGATAGATTAGCATCTCCGTAATAGATTAGGACTCCGAATCCTATGAGATTGTGGTTTTGTAAATGCCTACCATTCAATAATACACATTTATTTCATCATGCATCACTACCATCTTAAATTCCGTCTTACATATAGCTAACTTAAAGTTTGTGATTATGCTAAACCAACCCGACCAAGTCTTTAATAACATGCTCAAAACAAATGTTATAAGGGGTAATTCATTATATACCCAAAAATCTACACCCATTTGAAATTAAACCCACCACTTTATTTCTATATGATAGACACTTAAATAAATAAATTTTACTATATATTAAATCCTATTTTTTTTTATAATTTACACATATTGCCACCATTCAAATATAACATCAACATAATGAATGAGCTTAATTGACTCTAAGTCTTAAATACCTTAATTATGTTTTAAATCTTTAATACTAACTATTATGCTAATTCAAGCAATTTCCTAATTATTGAGAAAATCATGGAATTTTTGTATAAATTTATGAAAATGTTAGGTAAAAATGAATTAATTCTAGCTCCATATATAGATAAGGTAATTAAAATCATAAATATGATATATGGGTAACTTTTGCCTATATGAATATGTTATGTAACTATTAAGGTACGTTTGTAGTACTTGAGTTTTTGAAACTCATCTAGTATATAAGAAATTTATTTTATGGTTGTTTTCATTGATACTTCTATATTAGACTCCAATTTAGATTATATTTTTTTGTTAGGTGTATGCCTTTCTATATTATACCTATGTTTTAGTTTGAAGGTTCATTGTCATATTACTCAAGCCCTACTTAATAGGTAAATTACAAATGTAAATATATATGAGTAAAAAGTTATCTCGATCATAAAAATATACCTAAAACTAAGAGAAACGTTAGTAAAAAAAACAAGATCACCATGTACCTTATAGATAGATATCAATTCGTGTATATAGAGAGTAGAGACACATCAAATGTGAGTTTAAAAGTAAAAATGCCATCTAATTCGCAAAAACAAAGCTCTTTGTCTCATTTATTCTCCTTCTCCAACTCTTTCTTTTTCTTCAGAGTCTTTCTTCATCAATTAGTCCGTTGAGCCACTTGCAAGAAAAAATAAATATATTGTATGCTTCCATTTCTTTAAAGCAAGTAAAAAATTCATTCTCATGATTCAAAAATGAAATGAGACTTTGCACTATATATAAAATCTGAAATTTTATCTGTCATAAAATACCTATACAATAGTGAATAAAAAACTATACAATTAGAAAATTGCTTATATAAAGAACTAGCATATATATATATATATATATATATATATATATATATATATATATATACAATCAAGGTACAAAATTAAGAAAGTAAGAATGCAATTGATTATGATTGATGCATTTAGTTCTAGCTAAAATTTAGTTCATCATTTGAAATTCAAATTTATGTTGAGATTGAGAAAATACCAAATTTAGCTTTATACAATATGAAGGGCAAAAAGGTGAAGACAGTTTAAAATGAATAAAAATAATAATGAGAAATGCTATTATATATTTGAATTGGGTGTAAATCTATAGAAAAATATATAATGGGTTTAATTTAAAAATGGGTCTTTAAAATCGGGTTTATTTCTAATTTTCTCATGTTATAAATCTTGGATGGGCACGACTCCCCCCAACTCCTTACCTAGATCCGCGCCCGCCGAGAAATGCAACCCACTGACCCTAGGCTCGAACAAGGTGCATGAGCTTTTCGACTGGTCTTCCTCTGGTTTATCTGCGGACGCAACAATCCAAACCGTTTCTTCCCTGCCAGTCCGGTTTGTCACCCAATACTTATTGTTGTAGCAGCATCTTATGTGTACCAGTCCATTCCCAGTCTTTGCTATCTCCACTTCAAACTTTGCCCGTGGACTCACAGCTTGTTCTATATTGCAACTCATCAACCCTACTGGCGCGTTTGGAACATCTTTCGCTAAGCCCAAGCATTTGTTTTTCGTTGGAGATATCAGCACTACAAGTCGTGGAAGCCATGCCATGTTGTATATTGATTGGCTATTCTAGTATCAATACAATGGATTTGATTGATGTAGCTTAATTAAAAGCTAATCAACGCACACGCTAAGTAGATTACAAATCAATCACACCACACTCTAACTCACGTACAAGAAACAAGGATAACAAAAGAAGAATTGAAAGAAAATTGATAGATCAAAAACAAAACGCTTTCGTTATTGATCGATCAATTCTTTCCGAGTATTTTTATATGCTCACGACAGGCCGTTTGAAGGTTAGCAGATGATATTGGTTCAGGTATTACATACATTACATATATGTGAAGTGATGTAAAGTGAAGATAAATTCGATCACTAGTTCACTACTCTCTCCATACGTTTGGTATCTATTGTTCCCTAAGGAGAATATATCTTTTTCGGTTGTCTGTTTTTTTTTTCTTTTAACTTTAGAGTAGATCATAAAAAGTCGATTTCTACACACCTAATTAGAAAAACGTCAGATCAAGTTTAAAAATTAGAAGTTAGTCATTTTCTAAAAATCTTATAGCGTTGCCCTTGAATTTCAAGAAAATTACGAAATGCCACTGCAACTAATCTCTCATTTCTCTCTAAAACCTAGATCTGCAATTTTCAAATTGGTATTGCGATGCTGCTTCTCTTTCTCTTTCTCTCTCTCTCTCTCTCTCGGTGCGGGGATGACATCGGAGCAGGTGCGGTATGACGTCAGAGGTGCGGGACGACTCTAGAGGCTCGGTACTAGACCACATCAGAGGCGCAGGTAGGACCTCTGAGACGCGGAGACGAGGTGCGAGAATGATCAGAGCTGCGTGAACGATATCAGAGCTTCGGGAAAAAGTCGAAGCTGCGAGGACGACTCTAGAGGCACAGTGGTACTGGACCAGATACGGAGACGAGGTGCGGGGATGATTGGAACTGCGGGGACATCAGAGCTGTAGGGACCACTTTGAGGAGATGACAATTATCATAGAGGAGACGCTGAGGAAAGCTTGGAAATGTGGAGATGTGGGCGATTGATGCACGGAGGAGCTAGATTGAACTCATCGAAGAAGATGGTGGGGGTAGTGGGGTGCCCAGAGTAAAATCTTGGGTGCCCAAAGTAACTTCATATATTTGTGTTGTTCTTTTTTTTTTCTTTGGAAATTGTAGTCATTATGTGAATCACACCCCCAGTTACAATGACAGTCACATTACTCGTCATAGAATAATGTTAGAGTGAATTGTTGTGTGACTGATAGTGTGATTGGTAGTGTAGCTGACTGGTTTTTTTATTATAAAGGTAATGTGACTACTAATGTGTCTACCGATGTGACTCTTAATGTGAAGTCTAATGATGTGATTTCCAATGTAACTACCGGTGTGACATGTAGTGTGATAGATAGTGTGACAAATAGTGTGATATGTAATGTGGTTGGGGGTGTGACATCACATTTGATATTCGTAGTTTGCATATTGTTGTCATCGGAAAAGATGTTGAACGAGTTTACAGTTGCTGCTATCATAGTAGCTATCACATTGTCTGTCACATTAGCTATCACATTACCTGTCATAGCAAAAAGTTAGTGTGACATGTAGTGTGATAGATAGTGTGACAGGTAGTGTGATAAGAAATGTGACTGGGGGTGTGACATGTAGTGTGATAGGCAGTGATAACTATTATGATAGGCAGTGTAATACATCACATTAATGTCGATGTTTGGATTGTATGAGTTGGTTTAAGAAGTTCAAGATCACATAATAATAAATAAAAGTACGTTTTTTCTAGTCATTCTTCTTATTATTCTTGTTCTTGTTCTTCTTCTAGTCACAACAGTCACATAAAATGCTGTGACTGAAAGTGTGACTGTGACAGTGGTTGTGATAGGTAGTGTGACAGTGGTTGTGACATGTATATAGTGTGATAGTGTTTGTGACTGGTAGTGTGATAGGGGTTGTGACAGGGGTTGTGAGTTGTGATAGATGTTGTGACATGTAGTGTGATATTGGTTGTGACAGAGGTTGTAACAGGTAGTGTGACAGAGGTTGTGACAGGAGGTGTGATAGTGGTTGTGACAGGTAGTGTGACAAGGCTTGAGATAGGAGTTGTGATAGGTAGTGTGGCAGGTAATGTGACATGAGTTGTGACATGGGCAATGTGTGTGACAGTGGTTGTGACAATGAGTGTAACAGGTAGTGTGACAAAGGTTGTGACAGTGAGTGTGATAGTTACTGTAAATAGATAGTGTGACAGCTTCTGCGACAGTGGGTGTGATAGCGGTTGTGACAGGAGGTGTGACAGTTAGTGTGACAGTAGTTGTGACAGTAGGTGTGACATGTTGAGAGAAAATGTGGAAATATGCGAAATTTTGTCAAAATTCAAATGAGATTGGTATAAGTATGCTCATAATGAAGAGAATAGCTAGAATTAGAGTTTCGGTTTCGCCCGAATTGCTTGGAGCACCGCCATCGATGGCGACAACCCTTTGTGATGGTTATTGCATCTTGTACGGTTGGTCGATTCAGAGTGGGTAATATATCAAATGAAAGAGGAGAGCGAGATCTTTCTAACGGTATCAATTTCATCAAAATCTATTGCCGGACGGGAAAGTTATGGCCGAAATTAGAAAAAAAAAGAAAAAAAAAAGTGAGAAAGGGCAAACAGTATAAAAAAAAATTTTAAGTGAATTTTTTCTAATTTTGTTGAAATTTTTCTAATTTCCATTTAAATAGGATGACTTTTTTATAATTAATTTATAAGTAGTGACATTTTTCTAATAGAAATCGGGAGATAATAACTTTTTATAATTTGCTCTTAACTTTAATCTAAGGCTTTAAGCTGGAAGTGCATGTAAATGGTACGTTAGGACCTTAGTCGATTTGATCGAGAGAATATATAATGAGTACGTACACTTTAATGTTGGTTTTATTCCTATGTACCTAATGTACGTCTTCTCGTATGCAAACACAGTTTAATTCAGTTGCTTTGCATCTTTCTGTATATGGCTTTTTCAACATATTCTCCTATTCAAAGTGATAATAATTAAACACCTGCATGTTGTGCGGTAGGTTGTGAGTGATATTAGACATCTCCATCTGATAAGAATTCTTATCAATTAAAATGAATCGCGTGATATCATGAGAAGAAGTGTTGATGAATTTGAATCATATGTATCATGAAATTACATGGATGACAGTTGTTTTGTGCTTGTGAATTGCCTCCGATCCCCTATCTAAATATGATTCCTTTTAAAAGAAAGATAAATTAATAAGGATCTCTTGATTGAATCAACCACTGCTATTTCCATACTGATCGAAATTTTCAAATTTTCATGCATGAAGATTGAAGACTGGAAATTAGTAGATTCTACCATAGGATGATGGCAAACAGAGTATACTTATTAAAATCCTTAAACGGTACTGCTAGCTTTCAGAACTCTCCATCTTGTATGAAATAAATCGATATATAACGTACAACTGCTAGCTTTCATTGGCAAAAATTATCATTCATTTAGGGTTTTTTAATGTAGGCGTATGTAGTCTGTAATCAGTCTAATGTTCCTGCACCATATGTATATATATACAGAGGAAGAAATGGTACACTGGTATTCAGGCCCTCTGTTGAGAATATAAATCCCACATTGGGAATTGGAACCTAGCCTGTGGGTTTATAAGGGTTTGGGCTGCTCCATCCATTGCCAATTGGTTTTGGATGTGAACCACATATCACTTTATCATGGTATCAGAGCGGGTTACCCACGTCCACGTGTGAAGCCCAAATGGCCACACGGACTCCACGTCACCCAAAATGTTGTCCACGTGTATGGCTTGAAAATTCGCCACACGTGCGGGGGCGTGTTGAGAATATAAATCCCACATTGGGAATTGGAACCTAGCCTGTGGGTTTATAAGGGTTTGGGCCACTCCATCCATTGTCAATTGGTTTAGGATGTGAACCCCAAAATCACTTTATCATGGTATCAGAGCGGGTTAGCCACGTCCACGTGTGAAGCCCAAATGGCCACACGGACTCCACGTCACCCAAAATGTTGTCCACGTGTATGGTTTGAAAATTCGCCACACGCACGGGGGTGTGTTGAGAATATAAATCCCACATTGGGAATTGGAACCTTGCCTGTGGGTTTATAAGGGTTTGGGCCACTCCATCCATTGCCAATTGGTTTTGGATGTGAACCCCAGATCACTTTATCACCCTCCGACCAACCCAACTGACCCAACCAACCACCCCATTGGCTGAGAGCACAGAGCATGCTCCTTTCTACCCTGGTTTCCAATTTCAACCTTCTATGTGCGTAGAGCACACTCGATCTGTTAGCATATAGCTGCCATACCATGAAGTAGCCAGCTTTGAGCCTTCGATATGTTCCATGCCTTGCTCGGCCATTTTTATACTGTGTCACCATACAGCACAACCATCACAAAGTTCACATCCCGCCAAGCTTAGCTAAATTTTACTTTGAGCATTCTAGACGGATCTGGAATATGGCGGAACTCTTTGGAAGATCCTAGAAGGCGTTGGAAGTCTCAAGAAGCCTTGGGACATTTCCGGATTTCTCTAGAACCATGGAGAGGCTAAGGGAATTAGACCACTCCAAAATTCTCTAGAATACTCAAGGAGCATCTTAGATGAGTGTAGACTTGTATAGAGTTCTCTAGAATGCTCTACATTGTACATAGTCCTAGAATTTTCTAGAACTAGTAAAGTAAGATGAGGAGGCCTATAAATAGCAAGGCACCCCTCTCATTTGATCCATCAAGTAAGTAAGGAAGCAATCAAGCAAGAAGCTATCAAGCACACTTGTAAGCTTTCTTTCATTGTTCAATATAAGTCTTCTTTTAGAGATATTCTCTTTGCCTTTCAATTGTTCTAGCAGAGCGATTGCGAGAGTAAGGCTGACTTAGCATAAAGGAGTTGCTATGGCCGCACGAGTTGCATAGCAAAATAGTAAGCTCATGACAGGTGGTATCAGAGCTGAAGTTCGATCAACAGGCTAGCTCGACACAATGGCAAAGAATGACAATCTTGTTGGTAGTGTTTCCGACGACACACAAGAGAAGGGTCATCAAGAACTTCAACCCGACGGTTCCAAAGAAGGAACGGGTCAAGGACATGTTAGCTATAATCGACTCACGACTAACTCAAGTGGAAGAGAGCGTGAGTGACATGAGAGCCCAGGTGGAAGATTTGGAGGCGGAGGACGCCGCAATCCACACTGCGATCAAGGGCATGATGTTCAAGCTAGAGGAGTCCACATAGACAAGGTTGCGAGAAGTTCATGGGGGAACTCGCCCGGATGTGTGAAGTGCAAGAAAGGGAGTACAATAGCATGCTTGTATGCATGGAGGAGATACAGGCAGATTTTGCACGCATGGAGGCAATGCAGGCAGATCTTGCCCTATACAAGCACGCACTAGCCGCAGGGGCTAGCACCAGCAGCAGCGTAGAGGCCAAGCGGATCGAGGTGCTAAAGCCAAAGAGCTTCGGAGGCATGCGCAACGCTCGAGAAGTAGACAACTTCTTATGGGGGCTAGATCAATACTTTGGGGCCGTAAGCATCATGGAGGAGGATGCCAAGCGACTCTTTATTTCACCGACACTACCATGTTATGGTGGAGGAGAAGGCGAGGAGATGTCGAAAGAGGTACGTGCACCATCTCTACCTTTGATGACTTTGTTAAAGAGCTCAAGAAGCAATTTTATCCCGAGAATGCCGAGGATGAGGAAAGAGCTCGCTTGCGAAGGCTCAAGCACATGCGGTCTATTCGAGATTACATGAGAGATTTCACTAACTTGGTGCTTGAGATTCCCGACCTATCCGACAAGAATGCTCTCTTCAATTTCATGGATGGTCTCCAATCATGGGCCAAAACGGAGCTAATGTGACGAGGAGTGCAAGACCTTGCTGCCGCCATATCCGTGGCCAAAGGCTTAGTTGATTTCTCAAGTCCAAGAGAGTCCACCAAGCCCAAGGAGAAGAAGAGCAACTATGCCAAATGTGGGAGAGACAAAATCCAACGCAAGGAGGAGCCCCGCCGTGAGAGGTACTCGGCAAGGTTAAAGGATAAACGCAAGTCAAGGGAAATGCGGAGCTCGGACAAGCCTAACGACAATAAGTGCTTCCTATGCAATGGTCTGCACTGGGCTAGGCATTGTCCACAAAGGAGAGCACTAAGCACACTCTTAGGAAGTCATCAAAGCGGTAGTGAAGCTGAGGGTGGCGATGGTGGTGCACACTTGGGGTCCTTGCATGTGCTTAATGCAATCCGCTCTACACCCAAGGTCCAAGCCAAAGATTTGCTCTTCACAGATATTAACATAAGTGGGAAGCCAACAACGGTAATGCTTGACACGGGGGCAACCTACAATTTCATTTCCATTGAGGAGGCACGCAGGCTAGGACTCAAGGCCACTAATGGAGGAGGCTCCATCAAGGCGGTTAACTCACCTGACCGCCCCATACATGGAGTAGCTCGAGGAGTCAAGACAAGCGTTGAAGCTTGGTGTGGGAACCTAGACTTCTCGATAGTACCGATGGATGATTACAAGGTAGTCTTGGGGTTGGAGTTTCACGATCAAGTCAAGGCATTCCCGGTGCCATTTGCTAATAGCTTATGTATTATGGATGGCGAGAGGTCATGTGTGGTACCAACAACCCGATGAGAAAACTAAGACATCAAGGTATTGTCGGCATTGCAATTCAAGAAAGACATCAAGAGGGAAGAGGAGAGCTACTTAACCATCCTTCGTGAGTTCGATGACGAGGAGCCCAAGGCCACAAGATGACATGCCCGAGGAGGTAGCTGCAGTTCTTGAGGTTCAAGGATGTATCACCCGCGGAGCTGCCCAAGAGACTATCTCCAAGGAGAGAGATCGACCATGAGATAGAGTTGGAACCAGGGACCAAACCACCCGCCATGGGTGCATACCGCATGGCGCCTCCCGAGTTAGCGGAGCTAAGGAGGCAATTGAAGGAGCTTTTGGACGCGGATTCATTAGACGTTTGAAAGCCCCATTCGGTGCCCCGGTGTTGTTCCAAAATAAGAAGGATGGATCTCTACGCATGTGCATCGACTATAGGGCGCTCAACAAAATCACGTTGAATAACAAATACACTATCCCTCTCATTGCCGATCTCTTTGATCAATTGGGTCATCCACGATATTTTTCCAAGTTAGACCTTCGTTTAGGGTACTACCAAGTGTGCATTGCGAAGGGAGATGAGCCGAAGACCGCATGCATCACAAGGTACGGTTCTTATGAATTTTTGGTCATGCATTTTGGTCTAACTAATGCACCGGCGACATTTTGCACCTTGATGAACAAGTTATTCCACCTCTATCTCAATTGGTTTGTCATCATCTACTTGGACGACATAGTAGTGTATAGCAAGACCTTGCAAGAGCATGTGGAGCACTTGCGGGAAGTGCTTAAGGTATTGAGGGAGAACCAACTATACATCAAGATAGAGAAATGCTCCTTCACTAAGCCGGAGGTGTCGTTGTTGGGGCACAAGATCAAGGACGGAAAGCTTATGATGGAGGATTGCAAGGTGCATTCCATCCAAGAATGGGAGCCACCCACCAAGGTACATGACTTAAGATCTTTCCTTGGGCTAGTTAACTATTATCGCCGCTTTATCAAGGGATACTCGGCAAGGGCTGCACCATTAACCGACATTCTCAAGAAGAACAAGGCATGGGAATGGACAACAAAGTGTCAAGAAGCCTTTGAGGACTTGAAGAAGGCGATATACGAGGAGCCCGTACTTAGCTTACCCGACCACGCCAAGCCATATGAGGTGCACACCCATGCTTCCGACTTTGCCATTAGCGGAGTACTCATGCAAGGAGGGCATCCAATTGCTTATGAGAGTCGAAAGTTCAATGACACGGAGCGGCGCTACACTGTGCAAGAGAAGGAGATGACTGCCATCATCCATTCCCTTCGAGTGTGGCGACATTACTTGCTTGGGACCAAGTTCTTGATCATGACCGACAACGTAGCAACAAGCTACTTCCAAACTCAAAAGAAGCTAAGTCCAAAGCAAGCAAGGTGGCAAGACTTCTTGGTAGAGTTTGACTACACCATGCTTGGAAAGGCGAACGTGGTAGCGGATGCACTAAGCCACAAGGCAGAGTTTGCAAGCATTTCGCAAGTCTCTAGCCCATTGCTAAGCAAGATCAAGGAGGGACTAAGGGTAAACCCTCAAGCACAAAGCATCATTACCTTAGTAAAGGAAGGCAAAACTCAGAGGTTTTGGTTAGACGATGACCTTCAATACACGAGAGGCCGCCACATCTATGTACCAAAGTGGAAAAGCTTGCGAAGGGAGCTAACTAAGGAATTCCACGATTCCAAATGGGCCGGCCACCCAGGAATGAAACGCACACTTGCATTGTTAGAGTCCACATATTATTGGCCTAGGATACGGGACAGGGTTGAAGAGTATGTGCGGACGTGTCTAGTTTGCCAACAAGACAAGGTAGTCTAGCAGCAGCCGGGGGGCTTGCTAGACCCTTGTCCATTCCTAAGAGATCATGGGAGAGTGTCTCTATGGACTTCATCACTTGCCTACCGAAGTCCAAGGAGGTTGGGAGCATCATTGTCGTGGTTGACAGATTTAGCAAGTATGCAACCTTCATGACCGCATCAACCGACTGCCCAGCGGAGGAGACAGCAAGGCTATTCCTATGCAATGTAGTCAAGCTCTGGGGAGTTCCAAGAAACATTGTCAGCGATAGAGACCCGCGTTTCACGGGAAGATTTTGGACGGAGCTGTTCAAGATGTTGGGGTCAAATTTGAAGTTTTCAACAAGCTTCCATCCACAAAGTGAAGGTCAAACGGAGCGCGTCAATGCACTCTTGGAGCTATACTTACGGCACTACGTGAGTGTCAACCAAAAGGATTGTAACGAGCAGCTAAACTTTCACCAAATTGTGAAGTTTCGAACCCCTCTGTCACAAACTCTAAAAAAAAACACAACCAGTAATATAATAGTAAAAAATAGAAAATGAAAAGAAATTATATTCTGTAATTGCGGAGAAAAACTGGAGGAGCACAAATTCACTCACTCAATAACTATCCACTTTCCCAGTGCAGTTTCTAGTATATGGACTGTGATAATATTTAGGTAATCGCTTTGTACCATTCTATAGGCTATCACTGAAGAAGTTGTACATGTAGTTTATTTTATATTAACGTTGTGTGGAATTGTCACAATTTCGAAATTCGAATGATAAAAATTTGAATTCGAAGCCATGAAAATTCTAAAACAACCTCAAATATATTGAAATCATCTTATAGTAACAGTACGACTCAGTCGACTTGAATAATACATAACCAGTTTATACCTCAAGTATTATAACGTATGGAAATGTAAAATTCACTCAATCCTCACCACAAACAAAAGAAAGAAATCTTCAGCAATCTTTAGAGTAAGCCCTCCGAATCTGCTAATCCCCACCTGCAGAACTATTCCCTACACCATCGAATTGGTGTACCGGGATTGTAAACACAAACCCGGTAATCTTTTCAGCCCGTATCAGTAAACCAACATTATAACATACATCGCATACAAAGAAAATATAACAGATAACATTTAAAGACAACTGTACTCATGAGACACTCGATAGCCCATCTGGTTGCCCAATATTATTTAAAAAGATGTGTACTCATGAGACATTGGGCAACTCATCTATTACCCAATATCATTTAAAAACATGGGTACTCATGAGACCCAGGTACCCATCTGTTACCCCTCATGCAGTACACCGGCATACACTAGGCAACCCATATGTTACCCAATATCATTCTAAAACATGGGTAATCATGAGACCCAGACAACCCATCGGTTACCCCTAATGCAGCACACCGACATACATACTAGAGGTCTAACTGATCGTAACCGACACCCGGCTAAGGTTTGGTTCCGATTTAATGTCAACAATGTCCGAAGACTAGAAAACGTTTAACAAGACTCAACATTAAAACCACGTATAATATAACAATCCACACATGTTATTGCATTACAACCAAACGACTCTTGTACAACAATATATATATATATATATATATCTATAGTCACTCACGTAATCCATTATACCGGAAGGTACGTTACCTCCCTTTCGGTCCCATCTGCCACAAATAATCAAAAACATTACAATCTCACAATTTAAATAAAAACTGTAAAAACTGTATCGTATTTACTATTTTCGTACACATACACAACCCACTATATTATATAAATGTCACAATTCACTCTTTTTAATAATTCAAATATATAAGTCACCGCCAAGGGTAGATTTGTCATAGTGAGATTTACTCACCTTATTTCTTGTGTGCAACTTCTACGACACCGAGAGCAATTCCTTCACTCGTTTCGTCGGTCACCTAATAGCATGATCAAGTGTTTAAAAAACGATACGTAAAATCTCAGGTGACGATTCATTACAGCTGAACATTGTACAAAACACCGTTCACCAATGGTTCATGGAAACACTGTTCACGATGGCGTTCACGCACCGCCCAAATAGGCGCACGTGACCTCACACGCAGCCCCCAAAACCCCGCCATTTCTCCTCCTACACCGTCCTAGGTCGATTGTCTAGCCCCTACCGCCCTCACCTACTCCCACGCGCCACCACGACGGCGGCACGCGCACCACCACCACCTCCGTCCAAACTCCATCAAAACAACAAATATCCAACATCAAAGATGAATATCATGAGGAGGAGATCACAACCATACCTTTAGTTCGCCCCAAGCCGGCCAGAAACCGCTGGAATCGCCGCCGCAAGATCCCGGATCGGGGAGAGGAAATTAGAGCTGAAATGGCTCGATTCGAGTTTAACCGCCGGTGGAATCGTTGTCGAGAAGGAGAAGGGAGGACTCGCCGTCACAGCCTAGAGCCCTTGCATTTTCGGTGGCGACGCGACACGACGCGGGTGAGTCGCCGCTGCAATGGGTCGAAGCGTCTCGGCCGTGTGATTCCAACGACACTCGCTGGTGTCGTGCACATTGGCCGGAGGAGGGAGATTGCCGGTGGAGAAGTCGGCGAAGAAAGTGAGGGTTAGGGGAGGAGAGAGAGAAAGCTGCGGGAAAGTTTTTCTGATTTTGGAAAGTTTCCAAAAATGTCATTTTATAACATTCCAAAATCGGAACCAACTTCCGTTGATAATAACTTTGACATACGACATCCGATTAAGGTGTGTTGCATGTCCACGAGCTCTACAACTTTCATGAAGGAAGTTTTCGGAGACGAGCGACGGAATAAAAGTCAACTTTCGAGCCACAAAAACGTTTACGTTTTTCAACTTAAATTTCCGAAATCAGTTTCGTTCCGCCTGACATCGACGAGAAGGCGAAAAATGCGATTTTACTCAAATTACCAAGCTTAATAATTTACAAGAATTATATGAATTTAAACCCGAAAATTCAGGGTATTATAAGAATTGCGCTACATGAAGTTTGGCATTTTATGTAATGTGCTTACGTGCATTCTGGCCACGTTTAAGCAATACAATGTTGTGTAGAATGTTTTATTTACTTCAATATATATATATATATATAAAACAATTAAAGAAAATTAAAAGAACTGATCGTGAACCTTTTCCTTTTTATTTTCGATCTTGTCTTTCAAATTAAACTTTTGATTACAAGTGATGCCACATTCTTATAAAATTTATGGATCTTAAAATTTGTACGTAGATCATAAAACCTTATATCAGGAGAGGATAGATGATTTTTTGAATTAAGGGCTACACTTCTTGACAAAAAGAATCCGCGTTTGGCTATCGTCTACCACGATCCTCAGTAATCGTCCTTTTTTTTTTGTTTTTTGTTTTTCCATTATACAAAGACTTCTTTCAAGTCATACACAATCATAGATCTCATACATGTAAATGTTAAAAAAAGTTAGGTCAATTTTCTCATGGTTGAGTAATATGCTCGAATATTGGTTTTTGCTATGAATTAAGTACATTATTAAGAAGCATAATCTTAGTTTATTCTAAATTAATAGATAAGAGCAAACCTCAAATTTACACGAAGTGCAGTAAACGCAATAACACACTTAACACCAGAACCACACACACCCAAAACTGCCAGAAGTACACTGCACGCGGGAGCCTCCATGGACTAGATACAGGGAGAGCCTGGCCACCAAAGGATGCCTGGTTTTGGTAATCAAATTTGAAGGCATTAATCCCAGTGAAAATACCATCATCCATGGTTTTGGTAACGGATCGGCCGTCAGTGAGAACGTCACGCTGAGTGTAGGAGAAAGGCACATCGCAGGTAGCCCTTGAAGCTATGAGACTCACCTTCACCTTAGATAAAGGGGGCACAACAACAGCATAATTGGCCTCCCTGTTATGTTCAACTGTGGTACTTTGTCCCCACTGGCTAGTTGTGGTAGTCGACGTCTCAGCCGAGAGTGTGATTTTTCCGTCTAGAATTAGTGGAACAGTGCTGACTTCCAGACTTGTTTTAACACCCAAAGTTAAAGAAACGCTGTTATTCCAACTACGGGTCCTGGAGTCGTTTACCGCAAATCTGAGGCTGATAGTGCTGTCTCTGTTTGGACTGTCGTTAGCTGCGAGAGCTGTGTCCATTTCTATGAGGTTCTCGTGGTAGATCCTGGAGTCGGAGAGTCGATAATTGATATTGTAGATGTTCCTTGAGAGAACAAGCTCTTCCACCACCAGCTTCGACTGTTTAGAGATGTTGGGGTAGGCGGCGTTGAGACAGTTGGTTTTGTACTCGGTGGTGAGTCCACCGCAGAAATTGTTGTTACCCAAGTTACGAAGAGCGATGACATTGTCTTGAATTCTGATAGGCCAAAACAAAGTGTCGTCGGACTTGTCTTCATCTTCAGCGTCAGCCCATATCCAATTAGGGCTACGTCTCCAGAATTTGGAATAGTGTCCGTCCTTTATACGAAGGCTTCCATCAGCAGTGACAAACAACTCCTTAGCCACCAGTGGATCTGCAACATCCTTGTTGGACTCAAACCTCTGATATGGGTGTTTTTCGATCCAACGGGAACAAAGATAACTGCCATCTTCAAAGGATTTGAAGGCCACCCTTTGGGGAAGTATCACCAGTGTTTCCCAGTCCACGAATTCGAAAACATGGCCGCCTGATGCTTCTAGATTAAAAGCATTCTCGAATGCGGGAGTACGATTCGACAGAACTGTAACTCTCTTGATTTGGACGTGGAAAAATCGGACCTGTGTTCGGCCTGCTGCATACAACTTAAACAAGGTACATGAGCTTTTCGACTGGTCTTCCTCTGGTTTGTCTGCGGACGCAACAATCCAAACTGTATCATCCCTGCCAGTCCGGTTTGTCACCCAGAACTTATTGTTGTAGCAGCATCTTATGTGTACCAGTCCATTCCCAGTCTTTGCTATCTCCACTTCAAACTTTGCCCGTGGACTCACAGCGTGTTCTACGTTGCAACTCATCCACCCTACTGGTGCATTTGGAACATCTTCCGCTAAGCCCAAGAATTTGTGTTTCGTGAGGGATTTCAGCACTACAAGTCGTGGAAGCCATGCCATATTGTATATTGATCGGCTATTCTAGTATCAATTTCAATGGATTTGATTGATGTAGCTTAATTAAAAGCTAATCAACACACACGCTAAGTAGAATACAAATCAATCGCACACTTTAACTCACGTACAAGAAACAAGGATAACAAAAGAAGAAATTATAAGATAATTGATAGATCGATCAAAAACAAAACGCTTTCGTTATTGATCGATCAATTCTTTCCGAGTATTTTTTATATGCTCACAATAGGCCGTTTGAAGGTTAGCAGATATTGGTCAGGTATTACATACATTACATATATGTGAAGTGATGTAAAGCGAAGACAAATTCGATCACTACTCTCTCCATACGTTTGGTATATATTGTTCCCTAAGGAGAACATATCTTTTCTTTTTCGCTTGTCTCAGTTGTCTGTTCTTTTTCTTTCAAGTTGATCGATTTGGATCGAGAGAATATATTATGAGTAAGTACACTTTAATTTTGGTTTTATTCCTATGTACGATCAAAGTTTCTTTCATATAATTATTGATTAGAAATTTAGGAATAACAGATTATGGGATTAGTAACATAGAACATTCACTTTAGTGCCTCTCAAATTCAATGAATGTAAATACTAAATATACACCGAAGCTTTAATTATCGACAGCTTTCGAGTGCAGCTTTGTTGCAGTAGCTCGATGTGTTGTCCCAGCCAAACATGATTCGGTTATTGTAATCGATTAGTCTATAATGTTCATGTGTACCTGAAATTTTTTTTTTCGGCTGAAATGGTGAAAATCATGGAGAGGTTTAAGTATGTATTAGACAATTCAGGGCTCAGGCATATATTTATATTACACACTGTAAGATTACAAAAATAGTAGAACCTAAAAAAGAAGATGAAATTATGTTGCATTTAGCTGGGATAGCATATTAACATTGATTGCTTGCATGGTTTTGTACCAATTTTCAAATCAAATCAACAGTTTATTAGCTGTTTAAGCCATGTGCCTTGTCGTCGACGTCATTGGAAAGGAAAAAGGGATATATTGGAAGGAAAATATTCCATGAGATTTGTGCAACTTCTTATAGTCATGATGATCATGATCTTGGTGACTGAAAGGCAAGCTCAATCCCCTTCTTGCATGTTCAAATGCGCAATCAAATGTGCACGTTCTAAAACCAGCCCAATCTGTACGGCAGAATGCTTAAAAAGATGCAGGTAGTCGCCCTGGAGCCTATCTATTACGGCAGCCTCGGTTGCTTGACTTTCATGTGCACCAAAATCAACTCTGGTATATGCATTACATGCAATTGTTGATCAGAAACTCATTATCTTAAAATTAGATAGCAATATACTTCTACGAAATATAAGTGCTACCATTTAACTCTCATATTCAAAATCAAAGGAATACTGTGTGATTTTGGGACATAACCTAGGATTTAGACTCATCTTCCTGAATTCATTCATTCTTTTTTGGGCACCTTATTGCCTAATTTTGTACTTGACAAAGGTAGCTAGTCTAAAATTGCTGATTTTGGCCACCTGCAGGAGAAGTGGAAGATTGTGCAGCTTTATGTTCAGAAAAATGCACCAAGTAACAAATATTATGCCCTCAATAGTAGAATTGAGCAAGTAAATCACTTAACTCATGCAACTTGTATTTGTGCGAGCAATCAATAAATTCAGCTTGCAGATTATTTCCTCAGTCCTGAAACAACAAGGGGAACAAATTAAAGTGTAACAGTAACCTGAGATTATGAATTCAAAGTGTTAAACCTAAATGTTATCATGCAGTAAAAGCTTCAATATTTGGTATATGAGTAGCATATAGGATCGATAAATCAAATAGTACACCTATGTTCTCACTAATAATTTCCAATCTTATAGTAAGAAATAGTCTTCAAGAATACGACCAAGCAAAATATTAATAAAGGGGTCTCTCTTTGCTCTTCAATAATACACACACAATGCTCAAACCCAAACCCCGCCAAATCGGTTTTCAAAACCCCAACAACCAATTCCTATCCCTCACAGGAAAACTCCTCCACCTCTTGAAACAATGCACCTCCATCAAAGAACTCCAACAAATCCACACCCAAATGCTCATCAACTCCATCCACAAACCCACTTTCCTCCTCCCCAAACTCATCGACCTCAAACACTTCCCTTACGCCTCCACCTTCTTCTCCCACATCCCCCAACCCAACTCGTACGCTTTCAACCACATGCTCCGCGGCCTCACCACCACCTGGCACTTGTACCCTCAAACTCTCCACCTCTATTACCAAATGAAGTCCCTTGGTCTTTCCCCCGACAACTTCACTTACCCATTTCTCTTCATTTCGTGCTGGAATCTCTCCGACGCTTGTCTCGGCCGTGCCGGACATTGTTCGGTGGTCAAGGTCGGGTTGGGTAGTGATTACCATGTTTGTCATTCTCTGATCACCATGTATTCCATGTGTGGGGAGCTGGGGTGCGCGCGGAAGGTGTTTGATGAAATTCCTGAGAGAGATTCGGTGTCGTGGAACTCGATGATTGCTGGGTATGGGAAGATGGGGCGGGCGAGGGATGCGGTGGGGTTGTTTGGGGAGATGAGGGAGGCTGGGTTTGAGCCGAATGAGATGACTCTGGTGAGTGTGCTTGGGGCGTGTGGGGACATTGGGAATTTGGGGTTGGGAAAGTGGGTGGAGGAGTTTGTTGTGGAGAAGGAGCTGGAGCTGAATTCTTATTTGGGGTCTGCGTTGATTGGGATGTATGGCAAGTGTGGTGATTTGAGTTCGGCCAGGAGGGTGTTTGATAGCATGAAGAGGAAGGATCGTGTCACTTGGAATGCCATGATTACAGGGTATGTAAACCTTCACCTTCATCCTTTGTATGATGTGATGGTTCAGTATCGAATAGTATATAGTTCTAGTATATTTATCTCTAAGCAGTTTAGATCAAATGTCTTTCTCTACAAATGTATCTGTCGACTGATGGTGGTAATATATATGTTTGACAGGTATGCTCAAAATGGAATGTCAAATGAAGCAATGATGCTCTTTGATGGCATGAAAGAAGCAGGTGTTATCCCTGATAAGATCACATTGGTCGGAATGTTGTCTGCATGTGCCGCAATTGGTGCCCTGGATTTGGGGAAATGGATCGACAAATATGCATCTGAAAGGGACTTTAAACACGACATTTATGTTGCTACTGCATTAGTTGATATGTATGCTAAGTGTGGCAGCTTAGCGAATGCACTAAGAGTGTTTGACGACATGCCCCAGAAAAATGAAGTTTCTTGGAACGCCATGATATCTGCCCTTGCTTTCCATGGGAGAGCCCGTGAAGCAATATCCTTATTTGAGCGTATGACGGTAGAAGCTGGGGCGGCTCGTCCAAATGACATCACGTTTATTGCAGTACTTTCTGCATGTGTTCATGTTGGACTAGTTGACGAAGGTCGTCGACTGTTTCATTTAATGAGCACAGCATTCGGGCTGGTTCCGAAAGTAGAGCACTACTCCTGCATGGCTGACCTTTTGTCACGTGCCGGACACATACATGAAGCTTGGGATTTCATCAAGAGAATGCCTGAAAAACCGGATGAAGTTACGCTGGGAGCATTGCTTGGTGCCTGTCGAAAATGTGGAAATGTAGATGTGACTGAACAGGTAGTACAGCTGCTTATGGAATTGGAGCCTTCAAACTCTGGAAACTATGTTATCCCATCAAACATCTATAAGGGCTTAAAAATGTGGGATGACTCAGCAAGGATGAGAGCGTTGATGAGACAAAGGGGTGTCAGCAAGACTCCAGGCTGTAGCTGGATTGAAACTGAGAATCAACTTCATGAGTTTCACGCTGGTGATAATATAGTGGAGATCTCTCAAGTACTTCAAGTATTATATGAGGATTTGAAGGATGAAGGTTACAAACCAGACATTAATGCTGTCTAGAGTATCAATGATTGCAAAAAATGCTATTCATTCGGACAACCGAACGACATGCTTATATTTTGGGCCAGGTTGGTGTTCAAGCAAAAACTATGTCTTTAAGAAAATTTATTAATTTAGTGAAGCTAATAAGAAAAAAATTACATGTACATTTTTCGGTCTGAAGTTCATTTTTGTTCTTTTCTTCATGGTTAGTTTATTTGTTGCTAGTCTTTAGGTTGTTAAAAGATATGCTGGGAGTGAAGGAATTGAGTTCATTTTATCTGATAATTGTCCCTTTTTTTCGTTTTTAATTTTTCAGTCTGGACATGCATAGAAATGGATTTGCACATGACTGCAGAAGTGGAACTTGATGAACCATTGCTCGGACCTTTAGAGGTTACAGGTGAGAAAGTTAATCTTTAAATGATTAATTCTATCGTTCACCTCTAATGTACATTTATAGTCAATATCATCCAATGGATTATTATTTAATTTATACATGTGATTAAGGTACCCGATCAAAATTGCTTTAGTTCATAGAAATCAATACAGTAACAGTAATAGCTACTTATAAAACATGATAGCTATGAACCTCATATATTGGTCCCTTTGTTTATTGATAAGATTATAATCGGATTATCTAATCTCCGGTAGCTGAAACAGATTAATTTACTCTTTGAACTAATGCATACATATGATCTGATTATTGAGGATGTACCATCTGATGTACGAAACAATACCGGTTCATTATTCTCTATGTTAAAATTGAGGCATGAATCCAGTTTCTAGGAAAGACTCGTTTTCTTCTAATCACTTGGATTTTAGCCTTTCAGGACAATACAGGTTACAGTATTTTTTAGACACAACGGATGAGGATGATGTTCCAAGCACCAAATTTTATGTTTCCCATGGATTTCTAGGATACCAGACTGAAAAAAAAAAGACTGTATGGTTACTCCAAATAAATTCAAGACTAATGAAGATAAGTTGAATTCCCTTGCAAATTTGCAACCAAGTGTCAAAGTAAAGGCCTAACTGTAATTCTTAAGCATGCATACAGATCACTCTTGTTAAACCCCTTCATACAACTGAGCTATAACTTGTGTGATTTATAGCCATGCTTCAATCCTGTGGCCAAGGCTTCCATTATTATTATGCTTCGATTACCGCGTGACTGTAACTTGTATCTTTCTATGAAGACATTTGTACATCTTAAAAGCCATATCAAGAGTCTGAAAATTAGCTCTTTATATTAGCTAGAAACATATGAATTTGTGTCCTAATTGTTGATTTTACCATTATCGTCCCACTCAGGCTTTAATTTGTGTCCTAATGAGACTCTTAGCACACACGTTCGTTAGTCATTACGTACCGAGAGGATAACAGTTAACACAATAACACTAGTTGCGCTGCTGCTTCTGCTATTTCTGTGTTGTGATGTACCAGCAGTATGTAGCACTACAGAACAATGAATATACTTGGAGAATTTTGTGGTAAAATTTCTCAGATCTAGCTAGGAACAAATTGTAACTTTTTAAGCATCAGTTTAATCGCTCTACGTCTGGAGGATTTAAGAATCCCTCCTGCTTATGTTAAAACTTTCCAAGGCCCGCCTCACGGGATCCAAGATGATGAATTGACTTCGGGTTCGCACCCGATCAACGAAAAAAAATCCACATAGAAAAAAATAGAAATCGTTCAGTACGCCCGCTTAGGCGCAAATATAGAACCCATCATTGATTTCAGATATTGATAAGGTGAATTCCATGTTTATTCAATGCCAGGCTTAATGAGTATAAGGACCTATTACAAATGGATTGCCTTATGTGCCTACCATTTATTTTGGTATATATAACTGCTGGTAGATTCAATAAAATGTACATCATGAGTGCAAGTTCCATCAATGGGAGTTATGGGACTTCTTGTATCATTGTCCCATTGTTGACTACTCTAGGGTTTCGTTCGACTAAATTTTCCCTTTTCGTTTCAAAATAAAACCTTATTAACCATTTTTGTCAACAACAAAAAGAAAACTTATGATAACTGCCCAAGTTTTGGTCACCAAGTCGATTTTTGACCTTCTTTTTTTCTTTAGTTGAAAAATGACCATATGACTATACAAAATGTCTCTTTACCCCTTATAAACAATCGTCCTCTCCCTTTGATTTACAAATGGCAATACCATGTTTCTCACCTAGTCAAAACCTAAAGACCCTATGGTATTGATTATTGGAACACGATCAAAATCGTTGTGTCACTTGTGTGCTCAAGGTATGGACATTTACAATCTCTTTCTTATCTTTTCGAAATGTAGATTAATATTTGTGGTTGTGTGGCTTGCTGTTTTGATTATGTTTTTCAAGATTTAGGGTTTAATTTAGGGTTCTTCTAGATTGTTTAGATCAAGTAGTTCAACTCGAGTACCATAGCCTAGTATAAACGTTTAGCTCTAATTAACTCGTGGAGCTTATTACTTCATGCATGCCCAAGTTCCTTTATATTTGGGAGTTTCAATCGTGAGTCTAGTATTGATGACATGAAGGAAAAGCTAATCATAAATATGGATTGCCAACATAGTATATAATCGGAGGAGATCGATTATGTATACTTGTTACTTATAGAGAGAGGATCACAGACGGACATCCGTAAGTGTGGGCGTCCATTTACCTGTGTCGGCGAGGTGTAGTAGCGGGGCGGAGCAGCACAGCCGGACTCACCACGGCAGGGCGATCCTGTCTGTGTCGACCAGAATGAATAGAGTTCCGGCCGTCATGGGTCTTTAATAGAGTTCCGGCCGGCACATACTGAGTCGCCCCGCAGTGGGTGCAGCTGTGCCCTTCTGCCGCGCCGTTGTGCCTTGCCCTTGTCGTCGCCGAAGCTGCACTTTAAGGGAGGGTGCAGACGTCCGCTCTATAACCCCCCCCCCCCCCCCCCCCCGGTTACTTATATATACATATATATAATATATGTATATATATATATATCAATGTTATCTAGGTTTTCTTTTCTTTGTTTGGTTATTATCTTCTCTCTGTATACCTCCATGATCATGACGTTCCGAGTTTTCTCCTCATGATTTGACCTTATTTTCCAGTTTCAAGTGATTCTCATAAAATTTGATTTGCTATATGTGTGTATTGTACTTTAATTCGGTGATGTAATTTATGCAATGGTATCTCAATATAGTAAATACAAGGACTTTGATACGGTAGTTTATTGAATTTTTTTTCTCTCAAAATACTTTAGTTTCTGTCTCATAAAATAATATCGACCGTCGGACGTAGAATGTATAGCATACATTGATGTATACTAGAATTTTCCTCTGTTGAGTATACATGACCTTTTATCAACTAAAGCAAAACTACGTACTACTCGGCTTCTACTCTTTAACCTAGCCCGCTAGCCGGCCTCCTTTCTGAACGAACCATAATAAATTTGTTGATAGAATCAACTCGGCCCCGGCATCTTCTTGAAATCCGAGCCACGGTAGTGCTATATAAATAATCGTTTGTTTTGCGCGCAGGGAAAATAAGACTCGTACATATCAGAATGAATGTGCAAGGTGGAGTAAGTATTCAGAAGATCTCTGAATGGAGAGTGGTCGAGTCTGGCTACTTCTCGCGCGAATGCCCTGAAAGATCACCAGAAAAAGACCTGCAACTTCACAAGAGTTATCCATCATGATCAGATATTCATATCTCTGCCCTAGTTACTGAACGTCTCCCAGTTGATGATGTAATTCGATTGGGTGCTGCATGCAAGAGTTGGCAGCAAGCTATTCGAGCTCAACCTCGCTGTCGTGCAAGTATGCCCTGGTTAGTTCACTATGTCTCTTTGTGATTATCTTGCGAAAGCGAATTTATCTTCTTGCACAATCGAAAAGAAAGATATGAAAGAATTGTGTGATTATTATCACCAAACAAAATATGGCCACTTCAGAATTTGTGATTCAAAAGATGGTTGGTTGTTGCTCTTCTTCGAAGACTTCGAGTATTGCTTCCCAGGCCCGCAAAAATCGACTGAAATCACTAAAGTAATCCAGTTCTTGTTATACAATCCTTTCCGTAATAAGGAGACTATCAAATTGCCTCCAATATAAGTGCCAGACAATGAACATGTAGGGATAGCAAAGTTCATGACAACTCTAACTTGCCGTCCTACTTGTGGTATTGTTTTTATGGGCCTTCAGTGGCGAAAAAATGAAATAGATTACATGTTGTATACATGCAATGAAGATAGAGGCTGGAGTATGTTTAAAATTGATTCACATCGATTTGAAGACTCGCTGTATGATGTTATTGCTTATGCAGATGAAACAATTTACTATGCTTTGCGTCCCATCAGATTGGTAACAATCTATACCTTCAGCGTTGCACTTCAACAAATTTCCCTTTCCTCGAGCATAGATGGTGTTCAAAACCTGTACTTTGTGGAGTTTGGTGGAGATCTCTATTGCGCATGCATTCCTGTTGATGACCCTACTATTCATCATGTTAACCAGCTTGATCAGTCACGGAAAGTATGGAATCGAATCAGAAGCTTGGGAAATTGGGTTTTGATTTTGCCAAACCCCCAGTCAAGCCACCGGTCATGTACTGTAGTTCCTGCCGTGGGAGATGCTGAGGAATATGCAGACATGATATTTGTCACGCAGAGGAATATCAACTGACCTATGTTAGAGACACTGAAGGCATTTGGAGAATTCACAAAGCTCAACAGTATCATATTTCTCTTACTAGTTACTAGCATGGATTACACTAGTACATAGGCCGCGCGCTGCAGCGGCTTTTGTTTGTGTTTTGTCAAAATTCAACCCGAAAGGTGCACCTGGAACTTTATTTTGGCTGAATTGATGAAAATCATGGATACAGTTAAAGCTATATATTAGACAATTCAGGCATATGTTACACACTACCTGTATATATGTAAATTTAAAACAATAGTAGTACGCGAACAAGAAGATGAAATATGTTGTTATCTAGGATAACATAGTAACATTGATTACTTATATCTGAAACTGTAGCAATCTTCATAACAAACAGACAACAGTTTAGCTGTTTCAGCTATATCCCTTGCTATCAATGTCAGATTCAACTCGATACATGACTGTTCTCATTTTTACCAGAATGTAATTTGCATTAGTCTTACAAGTTTAATACTGGACAAACTTAACTTGTAGATGGTGGTGTTTTGATTCGCAGTACTCTAGCAAGTTTGCCTTTAAGAACTGGTTGTTTCTGGAACCATTATCACAGCCAAAATGTACGTGCTAGCTTTTGCTGAGGTAAGGGTTTCTCGACTTTCACTATTGCTTAATTACGAACGAATGTCCAGAGGCTGGCTTGCAGGGTGGATCGATGTTGGTAATTAACCCACAATTATACAATTCTCTCATCAGTAATCAATTCTAGAAAGATGAACACAAAAATAACAACTACACATATCCTTCTGAAGATGCATACACATCCATATATAAGTATTGGTTTAAACAGTCTTCTATTTCTTGTTGCCAATTGAGAACTGTCCATTACTGTCTCCTATGTTTCCACTAACGTGATTACCTGAAACAATATAAATATCACCATTAACAACAATGTTACCACCGTCTTTTGTCGGTTGTATTTGAGAATAACCGGTTGAGTCTTTCACATCAAGCCATTGGATTGCCTGTTCAATTGCATCCTCAATGTTCTTCTTGTCGGCTGCGTCAAGCTTTGAGGCAATCTTGCCGTCTTTAATTGTGTTCCGCACAACACAATTCTCCAGAGCATTCTTGGATTCCACCATCTTGTGTTCCTCATCTTCCGACTTGTATTTCTCAGCCTCTTGTACCATCCTTTTGATATCCTCCTTGGATAGCCTTCCCTTGTCGTTTGTGATGGTAATCTTGTTCTTCTGTCCAGTGGTTTTGTCCTCGGCTGAGACATTGAGGATACCATTGGCATCAATGTCAAAGCAAACAGTAATCTGTGGAACACCTCTTGGAGCTGGAGGAATGCCAGAGAGCTCAAATTTTCCCAACAAGTTGTTATCCCGAGTTCTAGTCCTCTCACCCTCAAAGACCTGAATCAAAACACCAGGTTGGTTCTCCGAAAATGTAGAGAACACCTGTTCCTTCTTGGTTGGAATGGTAGTATTCCTTGGGATCAACACCGTCATAACACCTCCAGCAGTTTCCAGTCCCAAGGACAGAGGAGTGACATCCAGAAGCAAGAGGTCTTGAACCTTCTTATTGTCCTCACCGCTCAACATAGCGGCTTGCACAGCAGCACCATAAGCTACAGCCTCATCCAGGTTGATGCTTTTGCACAACTCCATTCCATTGAAGAAGTCTTGGAGCAACTGCTGCACCTTTGGAATCCTAGTGGAACCACCCACAAGCACAACATCATAGATGCTGCTCTTGTCCATCTTTGCATCTCTCAAACATTTCTCGACTTGCTCCATGCACTTCCTAAATAGATCCATGTTCAGCTCTTCAAATCTTGCACGAGTAATAGATGTATGGAAATCAACGCCCTCACACAAAGAGTCAATCACAATGGCCGTTTGAGTAGTGGATGACAGAATCCTCTTCGCACTCTCACAAGCAGTCCTCAATCTTCTAAGAGCTCTTGGATTCCCACTAATGTCCTTTTTGTTCTTCCTCTTGAACTCTTGAACAAAGTGATTTACCATCCGGTTATCAAAATCTTCTCCTCCCAAATGAGTAACACCAGCAGTAGCCTTGACTTCGAATATACCCTCTTCAATCATCAGTAGAGACACATCAAAAGTTCCTCCTCCAAGATCAAAAATCAATACAATCTTCTCTCCAACGCTGGTCTCTTTCTTTTTGAGACCATAAGCGATGGCTGCAGCAGTGGGCTCATTGATAATACGCATCACATTAAGACCAGCAATGACCCCAGCATCCTTTGTGGCCTGGCGCTGCGAGTCATTGAAATAAGCCGGCACAGTAACAACTGCATTCTTCACTGTTAAGCCGAGATAGGCCTCAGCATTCTCCCGCATCTTGATGAGAACCATAGATGAGATCTCCTCAGCAGAGAATTGCTTCTCTTCACCTTTGTATGAGACCACAATCATGGGCTTCTCAGAAGGACCAGCAACAACCTTGAAGGGCCAGTGCTTGATATCACCCTGAACAGATGGGTCACTAATTCTTCTACCAATCAACCTCTTTGCATCTGCAAACATAACAAAACGAAACCCAATCAGAAATCACATTTCTAAGCAGAGATTATATAGCCACTATATACAACAGATCAACCTACATAAGTCTTGCCTTCTCATCTTTATCTATAAGAAAATCCAATTTTAAATGAGTGATGCTAACACAAATCTACAGAGAAACAAATCAAGTGGCAACATCTCGATTGAACATAGCCAAAATAAGACCCGCAAACCCGACCTACTGCACAATTCATAGACCCTCTTATTTTGGGTGAAATCAATTAAATGAATTAATAACAAACACCCAATAAGTTAAAAATCAAATCATAGACCCGCAAGCTCTGGAAATCCAAGCTAAATATCTCAATTAATGACGATCAATTCCATTTAATCCAGTTCACCACAGAGAAATAATATTCTTTAACAATCAAACAGCAAAATTAAGCTTGAAGGTGAGGTATATCAAATCAACAACTTAAACATTGTATATATTAGCATGCATTGAAGCTAACACCATGAAACAACAAAACCACAGCATCAAAAACACCAGCAAAATCAAACAAAATAAAACCCAAATACAAATCTTGAATTAAAACAAAGGGGTTTTGCGTACCTACCGAAAACGGTGTTGACGGGGTTCAGAGCGACCTGGTTTTTGGCGGCATCACCGATCAACCTCTCCGTATCAGTGAAGGCAACATAAGACGGAGTGGTTCTGTTACCCTGCTCGTTGGCGATGATCTCGACACGGTCGTGCTGCCACACTCCGACGCAAGAGTAGGTGGTGCCGAGGTCGATCCCGATCGCGGGTCCATCTCCTTTTCCGCGCATTGAGTACTTATTCAGGTGAGCTTTTCAGAGAGTAGACTTGCAACAAAGAATGCTAACACCAACTGCCTGGTTTGGTTTGGTTTTTTTCAACCGGTTACTGTGTTGTGTGAGGGTGAGAGTCTATATAATATATGAAATTGACGCTAGGGCATCTCTAACAAGATGACCTAAAACCCATTTTGACACGCCCTAAAAAATATTGACTTTCTAACTACTAAACTCATTTTGTGTTTTGGGTTTCAGCCCATTTGACCGCCCAATTTAGATCGGTTTCTAAATAGAAAAACTAATAACTATTCACAGTAGGCCCCAAGCCTGCCATTATCCAACTAACACATTGATTCTCTTTTCTTCTCCTTTAATCACGCAAAAGACAATATACTAGTTTTAATTGTTTTCCACGCGTTGATTAAGCAATTGAAGGTGTAAATTAACAACTGGGCCCCATTTATTTATTACCATTGGTAACTAATGGATCAATTGATCACTAATCTTTAATTGCCTCAATCCAAAATTAAATTAATTGAAAATAATAGAAAAAAAATTGAAAATAGAATCCTCCCATTGCAACACATTACTTTGAAATCTCTATAAATACAACACATCTTCTTCATAATTATTCACTCCAAAACATTATAGGTCATCATCTAGCTAGATTAAAAATTTTTTCAAAGATGTCTACAAGGGCCAAAAGAGGAGCGGCTTGGAAACATTCTGCAGATATTGTAGACACATGAAATTTAATGGAGTAAATCATTTTCATTAAAAAAATTAAATCGACCAAGAGCTCGACAAAATTCCATACGTGGCCCAAAAGTCCAAAAAGTTAGTGCGGATCCGAATAAAACTCATGTCAGCACATAAATGGATGATCGTATTTGAAGCTACATGATTCCGACGTAAATCAGAAATTGAATGTCATTGACAATTCGAAATGGTAATCAGACATTCAATTCAATTAATATTTTTTTAACGGTTGTAATTAAATCAATTATTTTCTAGTTTAATTTAGTTATAGGAATAACTAATTTTAGATTAATCGAAAAATACATATTGATTTAATTATACCATTAAAGAAATTTATTATTTAGAGTCATTAAAAAATTTTACAAAATAGAAAACTTGACACTATTGTTGTTCTAGGAAGAGTGAAGAATGAGAGTGTTAGGGATTAAGATGGACCATCACGAAATTCTGGAGCAAATTGGGAAAGGTTCTTTTGGTTCTGTTATTCTTGTAAGGTATAAGCACGAAAAGAAGAAGTATGTGCTGAAGAAGATTTGTCTTGCTCGTCAAACTGATAGAACCCGCAGATCTGCTCACCAGGAGATGGAGCTTATTTCCACAGTGCATAATCCTTTTAGTGTGGAGTACAAAGATTCTTGGGTTGAAAGGGGCTGCTTTGTGTGCATTGTGATAGGATACTGTGAAGGAGCTCGAGGACACTGTCAGGACGAAACTGCCGGATGCCAAACTCAGACAGGGTTACGGGATGACTGAGGCTGGACCAGTTCTATCAATGTGCTTGGCATTTGCAAAAGAACCCTACGATATCAAATCAGGTGCATGCGGAACCGTGGTAAGAAATGTTGAGATGAAAATCATTACCCCCGACACTAATGAATCCCTTCCCCGAAACCAATCTGGAGAAATTTGCATCCGAGGGAGCCAAATTATGAAAGGATACCTAAATGATCCTGCGGCGAATGCGAGGACCATAGACAAAGAAAGATGGTTGCACACAGGTGATATAGGATACATCGACGATGCTACCGTTGTACCAGTGAAAGATGAGGCTACAAGAAATGGAATATAAGCACATGAAAAAGCTAATGATGGTACAGTTCCCCCATGTGGCTTTGGCTCTTTCCACCAGCAATATGTAATTGATGGCAGACTTCCAAAAATTGCAGATAGTGGAGTCTTAGATTTAGCAGCAATGCCATGTATTGGAAAGAGAAAACGTAAAAAGCTGAACATTGGTCTTCCACTAGCTTCTCCTGGACCAGGGTTTATGAACTGTAATGTCAGTGAGGATCGGTATGACAATTTATATGAAGAGGGTGGAGATTTGGATGGTCACGAGCTGACTAAGAGATGGGGAAATAATCATCAGAAGTTATGTGAAGCTTTCATTGCGGATCACCATGGTCAAATGAGTATGTTAAGAGAAGAAAATATGCATGTTGCAGGCCCAGTAAGCATACCTAGACATATGAAGAATGATGTCAGAGAGGAAGATGAGGACGATTTGCATGAGATGTGGCTGGTTTTGGATAGTCATGAGATGTGGCTACTTTGGGCGGCACACGTGTGGGGCTCACGTGCCGCCCAAAATAGCCGCGTGTGGGGCTCACGCGCCGCACAAACAGTCATTCGTGACCTCATTCGCAGCCCCCGAAACCCAATGATTTCCTTCCTACACCGTCCTAGGCCTATTACCTAGTCCCTGCCGTCCTCACCTGCTCCCATGCGTCGCCGTAGATGGCGGCACGCGCATCACCCCCACCTCCGCCCAAACTTCATCGAATCAACAAATTTCCAACAATAAAAATGTAGATCAAAAGGATGAGGTCGTAACCATACCTGCGGTTAGTTCCAAGTCAGCCGGACACTGCCAGAATCGCCGCCGCAAGATCCCCGATCAGTGGTTGAAGATTGGAGATGAAATGGCTCAATTCGAGCTTCACCGCCGGTGGATTCGTGTCTATAAGGAGGAGGGAGGACCTGCGACGATCGCTACATGCCCCGCTCTCGCCGACGACGTAGAGCTTGACGGAGCCGTCGATGTGCTTCCTCGGGCGCGGCTAAAATGCTGCAACGGGTGGGTTCCCACCACCACCGATCGATACGGCTTGGTTGTGCGGTTCCAACGACACCGGCGGTGTCGAGCACGGCAACCGGAGGAGAGAGATCGCCGATGAGAAAGATTTAGCTGAAAAGGGGAATCAGGTCGGGTTCGGGCCGCCTCGGTTTCGTCTTTTGGTTTTCTGATTTTTGTTTAGAAAAATGTGTAATAACCCGAATTTTTAGAAACTAAATGTCGAGTATTTTCAAAGTGTTAAACTTGTTAAATTAATTCAAGACGACAATTGGAGGTTTGCGACATTTCGAAACGAAAACGAAAACGTTCTCGGATCGTTTAATTAGAAAACGTAACGTTACCGCAACGTATAGATCGACTTTTATTCCGTCGCTCGGTTGCGAAAACTTCCTTCACGAAAGTCGTAGAGCTCATCGATACGAGTTCATGGACACGTCACGCGTTCGAATCGGACGTCGGACGCGAAAGTTATTAACGTCGGAAGTTCGTTTCCGATTTTGGAAATAGTATAAAAGGAAGGAAAGGAGATTAAAAATCAGATTTTTCTAAAAATCAGCTCGGGTTACTGTTCACCCGAGCTCGGGTACTGTTCACCCGACCCAAAAAAACTTCTCCGGCCGATTTCTCCACCATCAGACGTCGCCTCGTGTCGTGCCACCTATCAAACTGACGGGCTCGACGAGCTCCATCTTTTGGGCTATGCCTTGCACTCCGGCGACAACCACACACGGTGTAGCAACCGCCGGAAGTTACTGTTGTGGCGGCGCCGCCTCCTCCGGCCACCATGGCTCGAGATTCTTGGGGGGTTTTGCTTGTCTCAGTCCCAGCAACATTCCCACAAAAGGAATCGAGCCAAATCGAAGTGTAAGTACCCGAATCAAAATTTCAATTTCTAGGGTTTGTGAATAGTGCCGAATATATGTTCTTCGGTGTTTGGACTGTTTAGGCTCGGATTTAGAACTTTGTGTCAACTAGGAAGTTGTTGGAAATGTTGTTTAGGTTGTGGTGGTGAAATTTGGTGATGATTGGTGGCAGTCGGTGAACAGTAACGCCGCATGAATAGTGAATGTGAATAGTACCGGTGAATAGTCCCGTCGCATGAATAGTGTCTGTAACAGTAATGTGAACAGTGGCATGGTAACACAGTAACTGTGAACAGTGTTGTGGTAAAACAGTAACTGTGAACAGTGTTTTGGTAAAACAGTAACTGTGAACAGTGGTTTGTAGAAAAACAGTGATTAGTAACATGAACAGTGTTCCCGTGAACAATGTTTTATGAACAACACTTAGCTGTGCTGAACTCGTTACCTGATATTTTAAGTATCATTTTCTAAGCATTTATCGTGCTATTAGGTGACTGACAAAACGAGTGAGGAAATTACTTTCAGGGTCCTGGAAGTTGCACGCAGGAAAGAATGTGAGTAAAATCTCACTTATTTACGAATCTACCCTTGCGGTGGTTCAAGATTTTGCAAGAGTTTTTAATATTGAATTACGACACGTATACAATATAGTGGATTACATATATATATATATATATCGTATAAATGGTAATAAGTACATATATATATAGTTTGCTATATTATATACTGTTATGAATTCATTGGAATTGGTCATTTCGAATGATGAGAATTAAATATTGAGCATGTGATTTGATTTTTATACAATATGAGGTGTGATTATTGTACGTGGTTTTAACATGAGTTTGTTAAAATGTTTTGTCTTCGGACGAGTTTTTTGTCTTCGGACGTGTTTATGAAATATGACATGTATATGATATAATGGATTATATATATATTGTATAAATGGTAAATATGTACATATATATATAGTTTGCTATATAATATACTGTTATGATTTTATCGTGATTTATGTCATTTCGATGACGAGATTTATATATCGAGCATGTGATTTTGATTTGTACAATATGATGTGAGATTATTGTACATGATTTTAACATTGAGATTGTTAAAATGTTGATTTGTCTTCGGACATGATTTTTGGTACAATATGATGTGAGATTATTGTACGTGATTTTAACATTGAGATTGTTAAAATGTTGATTTGTCTTCGGACATGATTTTTGGTACAATATGATGTGAGATTATTGTACGTGATTTTAACATTGAGTTTGTTAAAATGTTGATTTGTCTTCGGACGTGATTTGGTACAATATGATGTGAGATTATTGTACGTGTTTGGCAAGTCGGAACCTAGCCTTTGGCCGGGCGAAAGTTACGATACAGTTAGAGCTCTAGTCTGTCTGCCATAGTACTGCATGTGAGGTAACGGGTGGTTATCTGCTCATGGGTACTCAGATTGTTTTGGATGTTGGGTAGCGGGTGGCTATCCAATATCGGCGGTGTATTACGAGAGGGGTAACAGATGTGTACCAGCGTTCTTGGTACCCGTATTATAAATGCATTTGGGTAACCAGAAGGGTTACTTAATTTCTCATGAGCACTTCTTTTCATATTTCTTTGGGACAACCAGATGGGCCGTCCATTGACTCATGAGTGCATTTATATTTGTTTGATTTGTGGAATTTCGTATATATATTAATATGCGAGTTATATTTTCATTTTACTCATACGAGCTGTAAAGCTTACCGGGTTTGTGTTTACAATCCCGGTGCACCAATTTGATGGTGTAGTGGATAACTCCGCAGGTGTGGATTAGCGGGAATTGACGGACCGCTCAGAGGACTTAAAGTTATTTATCTCCAGCTTGTGTGAGGATTTTGTGTGACTATCTTGTGAGGTTGTTGTGAGGATCATACATTTCCATTTGTTATAATGTTGAATTATAATTTGGTTTGTAATAATCGGTTTGACTGAGTTGTATTTTGAACTCATAGATGATCCGCTGTGGCATTTTAAATGATTTCGATTTCATCGAGATTGTTTGGTGTTTAACGACTTTGAAATTTTGAGTTTTTATGCTCAGAATTTCGGGGTCGTTACAAAATGTCATTTTTATAGGCTTCCAAAATCGGAAACCAACTTCCGTTGTTAACAAGTTTCAGATACGACATCCTTTAAGACATGCCGCATGTCCATGAACGCGTATCGACGAGCTCTACTACTTTCGTGAATGTAACGACCCCAAAATTTCGAGCTTAAAAACTCAAAATTTCAAAGTTGTTAGAACACCAAAAACAATATCAATGAAATCGAAATCATTTAAGTGCACAGCGGATCATCACTGAGTTCTCAATACAACTTAGAAAACCAAATTATTACAACCCAAATTTATAATTTAACATTACATAAGATGGAATGTAATAATCCTCACAATCTCTCACAAATAAAACCACACCAATTCTCACACACAAATCCTCGCTAGAAAACCTCACCACAAGCAGGATACGAACGACTTCGAGCCTCCGGAGTCGTCTCTCAATCTCCACTAATCAGCACCTGCGGAATTATCCCCTACACCATCGAATTGGTGCACCGGGATTGTAAACACAAACCCGGTAAGCTTATAACTCGTATGAGTAAAATCAAAATATAATTCGCATATCAAAATATACGAAAAATCACAAATCAACAAATATAAATGCCCTCATGAGTCAATGGACAGCCCATCTGGTTGTCCCAAAGGAATATGAAATGAAACGCTCATGAGAAAATTAAGTAACCCTTCTGGTTACCCAAATGCATTTATAATACGGGTACCAAGAACGCTGGTACACATCTGTTACCCCTCTCGTAATACACCGCCGATATTGGATAGCCACCCGCTACCCAACATCCAAAACAATCTGAGTACCCATGAGTAGATAACCACCCGTTACCTCACATGCAGTACTAAGGCAGACAGACTAGAGCTCTAACTGTATCGTAACTTTCGCCCGGCCAAAGGCTAGGTTTCGACTTGCCAAACACGTACAATAATCTCACATCATATTGTACAAATCAGAATCACAAATAAATCATAACAGTATATTATATAGCAAACTATATATATATACGTATTTATTTACCATTTGTACGATATATATATATATATATAATTCATTATATCTTATACATGTCACAATTTATAAACACGTCCGAAGACAAAACGTTTAACAATTTCAATATTAAACTCACATGCTTGTCATCGAATTGACCTAATCCTGATGAATTCATAACAGTATATAATATAGCAAATTATACATATATGTACTTATTACCATTATACAATATATATAGAATCCATTATATTGTATACATGTCGTATTTCAATATTAAAACTCTTGCAAATATCTTAGAATCACCGCAAGGGTAGATTCATAAATATGTGAGATTTTACTCACCTTATCGAGTCGAGCGTAATCCCACAATTTCCGAAGATAATTCCTTTCCTCGCTTTATAGATCACCTTGATAAGATAAGAAAAGAATTTAGAAACATTTAGTAACCCTTTAAATGCCGAAACAGTAATAAACGGTTACTGTTCAGCAATTTTTGGTTTATACGAAGTTACTGTTCACGGTTACTATTCAATGTCACTATTCACAGTACTGTTCATGTATTACTGTACAAATTCACAAAATAATACGTATTTCTGTACGTATACATACTATTTACATATTTCTGTACGTATACATACTATTTACGTATTTATGTACGTATACATAGTATTTACGTATTTATGTACGTATGCATACTGTTTCTGTACATATACATAATGTTTACGTATTTCTGTACGTATACATACTATTTAAATGTAAATACAAACTCAGTAAATAAAATTTACTAAATAACCTTTTACAAATTACTTTTTACAATTACTGAAAGTAATTTATATTTACATTTATCGTACGTAAAATTTAATTACATTTACCGTACGTAAAATTTAATTACATTTACCGTACGTAAAATTTAATTACATTTACCGTACGTAAAATTAAATTTACATTTACCGTACGTAAATAAATTACCTAAATACCCTTCTGGAATCACTGTTCACACCACCGCACGTGGCGGCGCGTGGGGTGCACACGCCACCTCCGGCAGGCCGCGCGTGGCGCTCACGCGCCACTCACTGTGGCAGCGCGTGGGGCCCACGCGCCGACACCCCCAACTGCACGTATCACGCCACCGCCGCCCAAAACCTCTCTTTTTCTTCCTCCTCTACCTCTGCACGGTCTAAGACCGCCCCTACACCATCACACGCTCGCACACGCGCCGCCTAAGGCGGCGGTGTTCCTCATTTCCTCCCCTCCTCCGATCTTACTCCACAATCATTCTAAACTATCCAAAATTCAACATCAAACACTCACAACCAATAAACACATCCATTAATACCTTGATCGAAGCTAGAACCTCCGATTTGGCCTCGGAAAGGCTTGGATCGCCGATGAATTTCAAATCCTTGGGAAGAACTCGGATCGATGAAGTTTGGCCTCCAAGTTGAAGGCAGAGAGCACCAAGGCGAGGATCGGCGTCGAGAAGCCCTCCTCTGTGCTCGTGCTTCGTCGGAGATGCGCCTAGGATGGGGACGTTCTTTCTGCCGAATCCAGGGGTAGCTGGTGGAGCTCCGGCACTGCGTGGAACGGCGTGTCGAGCTCGGGGTCGGTAGTGGGGGGTCGCGTGATGCTTCCTAGGCAGGCGGTGGGCGACACGGTCGAGCGGTGAGGGAGATCGCCGATGATGAATTTTCTGAGGGAGGGAGGGTGCGAATCGGGGAGAGAGAATGAGGAGGGAGGCGGAGGGATGAGAGAGAGTGGGTTTCCTGAAATGGAAACCCTAAACACACAATTATCCTATTTATACTAGTTTCCAAATCGGAAACTAACTTCCGATGTTAATAACTTTTACGTACATCGTCCGATTAAAACGTGTCACATGCTCACGAACTCGTATCGACGAGCTCTATAACTTTCGTGAAGAAAGTTTTCGCAATCGAGCGACGGAATAAAAGTCGATAATTTCGTTCGGAAACGTAACGTTTTTCTTATTAAACGTTCCGAGAACATTTCCGTTTCCGTTCCGTAAAGTTGCAAACAATCATATTCATCTTAACTGAATTTCATAACTTTATTGAATTCAAATCAAATCAAATATTGTTTTGAAAATTTAGGTTATTACAGTGAATGAAGTTTTCGAAGATGAGTGACGGAATAAAAGTCGACTCTTTAGCCACTGAAAACGTAAGCTTTTTCAACCTTAAATTTCCGAAACCACTTTCATTTCGTAAACATATCGACAAGAAGGTGTAGAATGTGATTTTACTCGAATCACCAAACATACTATTTGCAAGAAATTAAAATAATTTATACTCGAAAATTCGGGTTATTACAGTTAAAGCCTTAGAAAAGGAAAGTTTATCAAAACTGATTGAGGAGAGTCATACAGAAAGAGAGGAAAAGGATGGGGGAATTGTAAAATTTGAGGAAGACCAAACTTGAGTAGAGAAAGGGCAAGAAAGGAAGAGATGATCCATAGATTCAATTTGCGAATCACAGAAAGGATAGTTTCTATCAATGGGGGAGTTTGTAAAAATTTGGTCTTGTGTCAATAAGCGATTCCTTAAAAGTTGCCAGCTGGAAATTTTAATTTTGGGAGGGAGAGGTAAGGGCCACATTTTAGAAATAATAGAAGTAGCAGAATGAGTAGGAGAGGTGATAGACAGGAGATTAGAAGCAGATTTGATAGAGAAATTACAATGACTTGTGAGGCCCCATACAAAATAGTCAGCAGAGGGAAAATAAGGAATTGGATAGCTTTGTATTTTCTGAATCACATCAGCAGGAAGAACATTAGAAAGAGAAGTAAAATTCCAAGTACCATTAAGAATAAAGTCTTCAACTTTAGCATTCAAATTCAGAGAAGAATGATCAGTTGGAGAAACCAAGTTGTAAAGAGGGAAAGGATGACAGCAATTATAAAGCCAAAAATTTATTTCAAAGCCTTTACCAAGAATCTAGCGCATTCCATCTTGGAGAATTGGACGAGTGTCTAAGATACCTTTCCAAGCTGCAGAAGAAGAGTTAGTCTTGGAGGCATTAAAAAAAGAATGTTTTCTCAAGTACTTGGCTTTAATAACTTTAACCCAAAGATTATCAAGATTTGTCAAAACTTTCCAACCCAATTTAGCAAGAGTTGCCGAATTAAAATGTTTAAAAGGTCTAATGCCTAGACCACCTTTAGATTTTGGAGTACCAATATCAGACCAAGCAATAGGATGGGAAGAAGGAGAACCCCAGAAGAAATTTATATTAAAAGCATTAAGTTTTCGAGATATAGAACTAGGGCACTTGAAGCAAGACATAATATGGTTAGGCATTCCAGTTATATTTGTCTTCAATAAAGTAAGTCTACCACATCTGGAGAGAGACTTGGCCTTCCAACCAGTCATCTTTTTCTGAGTTTTCAGAATGATGTCCTTAGTATTAATAGGGTTTTTTCAGTTGACAATATTGTTGATACCCAGATAACGACCAATAATACTTTTATGTTGAATATTCAGAATAGAGGTTAAAATAATCCTACAACGATTGGGAACATTATAAGAGAAAATTACAGAAGATTGATCATAATTAATCTGTTGACCAGAGGCAACTGAAAAGGAGTTCAAATTTTTTTCCATATTATGAGCAGATGTGGTCGACGCCCTGCAAAATAAAAGACAGTCATAAGCAAAGAAAAGATTAGAAATTCTATTGCATTTGAGGGCTGGAATAATGCCAATATGGGAAGATCCTTTTAGAGAAAGTGCATTTAAATGTCTGAGAAGAGGTTCCAGACAGAGAATAAAAATGTAGGGAGAAAGAGGGTCTCCATGTCTTAAGCCTCGGAGGGGGTAAAAGGGAGGAGTTGCAGAACCGCTCACGAGAATTGAAAAATTGACTGAGATAATACAGTTCATATATAATCAAGTTAATCCAATGCTGATCAAAACCAAAGGAAGATAAACAATTTTAAAAAAAAAAAATTTTAAAACAAATTTTCTTACTTGTTGGACGTATTTGATTAATAAGATGCATATGATTAATTTATATAATATATACATGCTATAAATATATTTTTGTGTATACTTACTACTTACTAAGTATATACATTGACAATGCCCTTTATTTGTTTATATATTAAATGAGAAGTCATGAACTTACTAATATATATTTTTTATTTATACATATATAGGAAATACAAGCTAAGTCCTTGTATGTTACAAACAACAAAGGGCATGAGTTTGAATTTGCACATTGTTGGCCAATATTGAAGGACACGCCAAAGTTTTGCGATCTTCCATCGATGAATTTTTCTAGTGGCCCGTCACCTATTAACTTGGAGCAAGGAGACACACAAGAGGATCACTCTCCAAGCCCTTCAAGTGTATATGCACGCCCCCTAGGCCAAAAAGCTCAAAGGGCAGCCAAGAAAAAGGCTAACCAAACCTCTTCATCTGAACTATTGATTCAGATGCAAAGAATTGCAGACCAAGGAGATCGTGATCTCGAATATAGGCAGCGCCTCATAGAGGAGACCAAACTTGCCAAGTAGTGCACGGATGATGCAGTGGCAATGGTGGTGGATCTATCAATGTACACACCTAAAAAAAGAGGTTATTGGGAGAGGAAACAAGCAATGATTATCTAGAGAGAGGAACAAGACTATAGGTCCAGGCCATATCCACAACCAACGAGCTCACTCTCAAGCACCGTCCACTCAAGGTGAAGGTGACTTTTTGGACTCAAATGTGCCGGTTCAGGAAACTCAATGGACGGGAGATAATTGAAATGTTGTATTATTTAAGTTGTTGTTCTATATCGTTTCTATTTTAATTTATGAAATAAAATTATAATTTTTTTTAATTCATAAGCTCACATTTATTCATTAAATCACATTAAACTGCTACAACAACAACAACAAATAAACACACAAACAAACCACACCACATTACAATAATTAAAACACAAGCAAAACACACCATAGCCACACTAATTATTAAAAGCACAAAAAATCAAATCACACATTATATGTCGTCATGCTCTTCTTGCAGCTTCACATTCCATAGATGTTTAACCAAATCCTCCTGGAGGTAATTATGCAAAACTGGACATCTAACCGCCTGGTAGCGACGCATGAATTCATCAAGAGCAGGGGCTCCACGCTCAACTTGATGATCATAATCATACATTTCATATACTTTTGCAGCCATTGGTCTTGTTGGGATCTCATTGCGATCAATTACCACTTCCTTTTCTTCGTTGTGCTCATCTTCCACAATCATATTATGCAAAATAATGCAGGTCATCATGATGTAGGAGAGATCCTCCCTGGGCCATCCGCAAGTTGGTCCTCTAACAATTGCAAAACGAGCTTGGAGAATTCCAAACACCCTCTCTACATCTAATCTGAACGACTCTTGCATCTTTGTGAAGTGACCTTGTTGAGGCGTAATTGGATTTTTGATTGCTTTCACATAAGTCCCCCATTTAGGATAGATCCCATCCACTAGGTAGTAGCATTGATCATATTCTTGATCGGCTACACGATATTTGACTCGAAGAGATTGTCCTCTGCATACATCATTAAATAGTGGAGACATTCCAAGAACGTTGATGTCATTAAGAGAACTTGGAAGTTTAAAATATGCAGGAGAAATCCAAGTATCATACAATGCAACCGCCTCCAAAATGATTGTCGGTTTTCCTTTATGACCGGTGAAATGCCCTTACCATGAAATAGGGCAGTTCTTCCAACTCCAGTGCATGTAGTCGAGACTTCCACCCATTCTAGGGAACCCTCTTTTATCAGCATGTCTAAGCAACCGCCGCAAATCCGCTAGAGATGGTCAATGAAGATAATGCTTGTGGTACACATTCCAAATTGCTCTAGTAAAATATTACAAAATATCCATTGCCAAAGATTCAGCTACATTAAGAAACTAATCACAAACATCCCCAGGATGACTGTAAGCTGTTCTGTAGAGAAGCCAACTCTTCCGAAAGCATCACGCTTTTGGACAAAGTAAGGTTCGTGATTGGCTACTCCATGCATCATTTGGTCAAATAGATGAGGTCGCATTTTGTATCTTCTACGAAATATATCACTCTCAAACCTACACCGTGAAGTGAAGTACAAAGCCTTCAATCGTCGATCCACTTCTTCCCGCTCTCTTGGGATGTAGCAACGAGCTTCTCGAGAACCACCCCACTGCGATTTTTCCTCCTGGATCCTCTGGATTTCTGAGGCAATTGCTTGCATGACCAAGGCTCTTTGACGATTCCTTGTAATGGAATCTGCTTCTTCCTTCTTAAGCAATTTCCGAAGCCTATTCATTTTATAGATCACCAAAGTTATCAAACGAAAATGAAAAGCTCAAATTTCAATTTGAATGAGAGAAATGTTTCTGAATTGGTGAATTTAGTGGAGTGTTGGCTATGGTACTTATGGACGATTTTACAATGATTGGTGAAGATAAGTATGACATGTGGCAGATAAAATCTAACTGCAATCTCACCGTCCTAAATCATATATTGTATAAATATAAAAAATAGTAGAATTATGATTATATAAAAATAAATTGATTAAAATATAAAATGGGTATGGGTTTTAGGTCACCATTGTTGAAGATATTTTGATGGTTTGACTAAACTGAGTTTGAGTGACCCAAAATTTAGGTTTGAGTATAAGTTTTGGGTCATTTTGTTGGAGATGCCCTCCATTACGTACTCACAATTCGATGATAAGTGAAAAATAGAAATACGTACACTTGTCAATAATATTAAAAGGGTTGTGCTGTTAACACACCCGAAATTGTTATTCACATACGCTAGTCATAGGTTCGTCAGTACGTATTAGACTATTACTCGCATATTGACATCTATTCACCACTGTAAAATTTTGCTCTGAGTTGTGATTTAAATTTTCCATGTATTCTAATAGCTGGTCGTATCTGGTTATATACTGAGACGCCAACCGTCCATTTCATTGATTCTGTTATGAAGGTTACCTCTAGCTTCTTTTCTTATAGCTCTAGCTTGATTTTAGCATAATTAATTTATTATACGTACTTGTAGATACTTAGGTCCTTAAACTTCCTTACAGATGCAAAAAAAAAAAAAAATCATTCGATTTTAACCAGGCTATTCACCCTATGTCCCTAACCATTTTTGGTTTTCAATTAAAAAAAAACATTTTTGGTTAACGAATCATCGTCTTCCCAAAGAACAGGTATATATATGCATCTTTGCATGCCACAACAATTTGATCTGCAAATGCATTTCTTCCTTTTTGTTGTCGTCTGTAAACAACCCAAGTATTGAAGTTTCGTAAATGGTCATGTATAAGAAGCTTTGATAAAAAGATAAGCACAATCCAGTAAATTAAAAGACACATGCATTTTCTCAAGAAAAATAAAATAAACCATATATGCATGAAAACTCAGATTAATGAACTTCACATAGCAGAGCAATGCACTATCTTTTCCTTGGCAAAATCAAAGGCAATCACAAGATACATTAATGAAAGCAATTCTTAGTGTAAATGAAAATCTGAAATTGATTGCATTTTGTGGCTGAAAGATGATCTGCACTTGATTAATATAAAAGCCACGGGTGATTTCAAGGGTGGCTTTTGAATACACAACCAGATATTCAATCAAAACAAAGAGCAGGTGAACCCTTTTGCAACTAATACAAAATTAAAGATGAAGAGGTATTTAAAGTTTGTGCAACTTTAGGTTAATAGATTGTTTCATGACTAAGGTTTAGGCTTATATAAGGATTGTTTTCGTTAAGTGTGTCAGAATATCAAGAAAGGAAAAAGGAAAGGGATAGAGGAATATTGGAAGGAAATAGTTCCATGAGACTTGTGCAAGTTCTTATGGTCATGTTGATCATGGTTTTGGTGTCTGAAATGGAAGCTCAATCCCCTTCCTGCATGATTAAATGCGCAATCAAATGTGCAGGTTCCAAAACCAGCCCAATCTGCACGGCGGAATGCTTAAAAATATGCAAATCGTCGCCGCCGAAGCCTCTTTACAACTGCAGCCTTGGTTGCTTGACTTCAATGTGCACCAAAATCAACTCTTGCTGAATAGAAAGCCATTACCTTAAACTACATAGCAATATACTTCTACGATATATAGGTCCAACCATTTATCTTTCATTTTCAATATCAGAGAAATACTGTGTGATTTTGAGAAACATAACCCAGTATTTAGACTCGCATGGTCGCATCTTTTGAATTTATTTTCTTTTTTGCATCCTGCAGGAGAAGTGGAAGGCTGTGCAGCTTTATGCTACAAAAAATGCACCACATATATGCTCTTAACTAATAGAATTCAGTACATCAATCAAAGAACTTATGCAACTGGTATTTGTGAGCAATGAATAAATTTCAGCCTCTTCTAGATCTTACTTATTACCAGTGAATGATCGAGAAGTATGAGATGCACCCTTTGTCATGTTAAGTTCACATCATCTTATATATTAAGAATCCTAAGGTGGTTCTATTTCTCATCTTCTATGTGTTAGGTGGTCAAAACTGAAGTCATCATTGGAAGGTTTGATGACTAAGGATCTGAAAAATTGTTGGGGAGACGCGGCCCAGAAATTCTACAAGCTCCAGATTTTTCCAATACGGATCTTCTTAGAATATAGAATGCAGTTACTGTTTAATTAGTAGATTATCTAACTACATTCCTCAGTCCTGAAGCAAGAAGAAAAAAGTCTAACAATACTGAGATGAAGAATGCATTTATCCAAGTGACGAGGCTGAACAGCCAGTGAAGTGTTAACCCTAAATGTTATTAGGCAGTGAAAGCTATATGGTAAATGAGTGGCATATATTACAGTAAGAGGAACCATAAATCACAGTACCTATGTTCTCACTAATACTTTCCAATTTTATAGTAAGAAATGGTCTTCAAGAATACATCCAAGCAATATTTTTGGTCTTCAATAATACTACCAGGCAATGAGTTCCGATATCGTTAATCAAAAACCTCACAATCCAGTAGTTAGCTTCTTTGCTACACGGATGCATCATCAACCATTGCCAAGCAATCACCTCATTAGTCACTACCTACTCCTAGTCAAAATATTCTAGGATTCATAGACAAAATTTGAGTCATCCACTAAGTGACTTATCTGAGTACCCTCTCCATTTTAACCTACCTAACAATATTTGCTAAAGTGATCATCATCAATTATATAGAGAAATGGGAAAACAAAGTGCAAAGGAATAATGATTTGGTGCTGCAGCCTTCTTACAAGTTCAAGTCAAACAAGGTGTGGGCAATTTTATCAATGGCCATCCAACTTTTCAATACAAAGGACTCAGATTTTTTTTAAGCGCTGCATAAGGGGAAGGCTTACCTATGTAGCAACTTCCGATAGAAAGCATGTAAAGAGTGACACTGCATCTTGCAAATGATTTGAGCGAAGATCTTGAGGTATGGGCGCACTGAAAACAGTGTCAAAGCAACTTAACTGAACATCTCGTGTTGGGCCCTCACTAATATCAGACAATAGCAAGTTGCATATCTCATCCGCCATCTTTGAATACACGACTCTGTTACACATTGGTTATAAGGTCACATTTATGATTTAACCCAGCAAGTATAACACCAAAAAGAAGGGAAAATATTTTCAACTGATCTATGCATTAGATGATTGCATTCAACTATGTATGTCTGTTCATGAAAATCCCCAACAAAGGGGATTATGATAAAAAAATGACATTTACATGAGACATGAAAATATACTAGAGAACAAAGAAATAACTGAGTGAGCATTACCAACCTATTCCTATATATTTCTTGAAACTGTTTTAATGGCAACATTGAGTCAGTCATCCAATTTCATCTTAGTTGAAGTTTTTTCAAATCAGTGAGAAACTAAAGAATCATAAAAAAGCAAAGCATGCACAACATGGGCAGATGCTGTGACATCCATGCTGAGATAATACAGTATTTTTACTCCATTAGATATATACATATACATAAGGATCCCAAATGGTGTGTCAATGTTTAGTTTTCAACCTGCATCAATATCTAGATATAAAAACTAATCTGTGAACAGTACTCTACACCATAAGGGTAATAGTACACAACCCTGTTGAAGCGTGGCAACTAAAATAAAATAACAAAGTGGAGCTACTATAAAAGTATAAATCTATAGTCAGACACAAAATTTAAACTCCAATAAATATGATAAAATATCGTAAAGTCCAATAAGAAAAGCAATGACAACATCACTTTCCAGGGCATTGTACTTTAAACAACTAACAGAGATGTAGTGAAAGTGTAACAAAACATATGCAGGATTAATCAAAGGAAGGTTAAACATACCTCACGTCCATTGGTAGCCTGGCACCCCAAACAGCCAAAGACCGGTTTAACTGACCAAGAAACTCTCTGGAAGTAGCATTTTTGCTGTCAACAGAATCCTGCAATAGATAGTACAGCGAAACACTTATGAGAAAGAAATATAACAATTATACTGAACTATAGCATCAATTTGGATCTACAGTTCAACAAAGATGTGGCAATATCTCATTAAGAGGCTTCAATCTATATCCCTCTCCTTATACGGATTCATTCGTGTCTATCTGCAGAGGTGCCATTCAATAGACAATCTATATTCATTATTTACTTTCCACCTCCTAACCAAATGTAGAAAACTGAAGTATAAGCATAACACAATCCTAAACTTAAATGATGACAAGCAACAAAAAAAAAAATTAAGAATAACTATCAAGATTTGTGTTTGAAACAATTCTTAATGGTGAAAAAAAAAACGGCAAGATCGATGATGCTGCAAATTTACCCAATAATTAGAATCAGAGCATTATCAGATATAACAAGCTGTCATACCAGTTCACTCATGGCATCATCAGCTCCCTGCAACGAACTTGTTGTTAGATAGAATGAAATGTAGATGCCAGCTCCCAAGTCCCAGTTTTCAATTTCTGATTTGTGGTCCTCCATGGAAGTTGCCAGCCTCCATATTTCCGAGTGTTCGGCTGCAATAAGAAAAAAACAAAAACAAAAAAAGGTTAATTTCATCCACGCAATTGAAGAAGTGATGTTTAGTTTAATTTTAAAACATCAATAATATGGGCAATTCAACTAATTTACTTTCTCCCATTTACAAAAGCAGTGGCTGCATTTGAGTAATAAATACCCCAGACAGAAGTAGAACAGGAAACGATCAGGTACATATAAAATGTGTACTTATACATATATAACCCTTTATCTAAGTACATCCAGGCAGAATAATAAAGTGAGTTGTGACATTTTGTATATATTTGTCTAGAAAGACGTAAAAGAGTGAGCAGATTGTACATAGTATTTGTTATTTCATACCTGACAAGAATAATGTGTGGGCAACAGAAGTTATGAAAATAGCATGCGCTTTTTGCCAGTTTTCACATTCAATAAAGTGTTCAAGTGCCTTTGAAAGTTCCCCATAATAATTGAAATAAACTGCCTGCAATCATCAAAAGAGATTATTCAACACGAGAATTGTATGATCTGAGTAAGACGACCAAGAAAACTGATTCAGTTTCTAAACTTCAGATCAAAACAGTCACAGATACATAGTGAGTCACGACAGTATGGGTATTCAATAAAAGTTTCAAACTGAATATAATAGAGTCATACATCTGACCAAAATTGTAAGAGAACCTAAAGTTAATTTACACTAGTTTCCTAAAGGTAGCAAAAATATTTAGGTTTCAGTATGATAGAACAAAGGGCACAAGGAAGGGGCTTGGTCACATTTGAATCAAAGAAATTGAAAAGAAAGAAGAAAAAAGAAAAAGAAAGAAGGAATTTACTTACCATAGCCTCATGAAGCCACGCTTTAGGAATACCCAAGTCCTCAATGAATTGGCGTTGTGATACTAGTGAGCTCCAAGAATCACAATATTGGAATAAAATTTCACGAATAAGATTAGCATGAAGATATGGAAAGTCTTCACAATGGGACATGTGAAGAACCACATAGATGGCCCAATGGCATTGCCCAAGACACAACAACTGAGAAACAAATGCCATGTCAAGAACATGAAGATCATTGGCACTGATGACCCCAACTGCTTGCAACACAGCACGCTGATGCCAGATCATATGGTAATCAAGTGGATCATATGTGGACGAGAAAGCACTGAACATGGTCTTCGTGAAATCAACTGCACTATCTTCATTGCCATGTAGCATCATAAGGTAATATGATAGGTCATAACGTTTCTCTGCACTCTGATCCACCGCCACTTCTAAGTGTCCATCAATATAAATTGGAACAGGGTATGGAGCCTTATTCTCATTAAGAAGATCTTGGTATGTGCTAAAAACAACTTGTAATGAAGTGTTGGGTGCTAGGCCATACCACATCATTATCCCTAAAAACCTCTTCCAATCAACTTCAATACCCCGAAAAGCACCATGGACATCTCCCGCAAGCAACTGATAAAGCCTTATCCTATCTTTCTCAATGAAACTGAAATCCAGTCCATTGATCCTCCAAAGTTCAAGCTGTTGTGCAATGTCAGAACGATTAACCATGGACCCACCAGACTGACTTAATAAACAAGCCAATCTCACGTCTCCCTGAGAAGCAGCCAATTCTACAGCTTCATCCAGCTGCCGCGCACTCAGAAGTAATAATATGGATTCTAGATAATTTGTCTCATTCAATGAGATGATTTCTTCTACTCGATGGTGCACATTTTCTTGCAACCAGTAACTGAACTCAGCCCTCCTAATAAGAGGCAATGCTTCCGGTTCGGTTTCATGTGAAGGGGGCTTCTCATCCTGCACCATTTCTTCCTCATCATCAGCACCAGATTCCAGTTTTCCTCCATTTTCCCTTTCAGAGAAAAGAACTTTTATCAATTCCCATATCATAATTTGATGCGTGAAAACCAAACAAGCAGAGGAAGATAAACCAGGAACCTCCAGCTGTCTCTCAATAATATCTACATAGCTCCTGCATATATCTGATAGTGTAAACCGATTGGACACAAGCTTCTGAAGTCTCAGACTGAACGATCCAACTTCAACTTCTTTTGTTTCATGAAATAGTCCCTTGTGAAGCTCCAATGGAGAAGTGATAGCTGTTTCAACAAGTTCTGCAGAAACCTTGTTATTTTCATCTCTGACAACATTGTCAATAGCAACCTTCTCTATGTTAATTACAGATGACAGCACCCTTTGGGAACCATTACCGCCTATTGGCATGCCAGTATGCACAAGAACTCCATTTGGGCCCCATCCTACTCGAAATGACCTCCCCATTAACAAACCTGCATCAACTATGTTACGAGAATTTTTTTTAGTTACTGGCGTTTCTCTATTGAGATCAAGCTTAAAACCTTCTTTTAGCGTCTTCAATGGCAAGCCTTTATTTTCCTGTGCCATTAGAATTGCACCAGGAGAGTTTGAGTCAAAATTACTGTTTTTGTATTCAAGCAATGCTAGAGGTGTCTTTCGAACGGCCGGTGGAGTAGATCGATAACTCATCCTTTGAGCATTTTGCAAAGGAGATGTCAAGTATTCTTTACCAGATGATGGATTATATTGTGCATGTAATTCTTTAAACTCCTCGGCTTCCTCGTCCATATCAGAAAACATCAACATTCTCATTTCTTGCATCTTGATGGGATCAAGCCCAAGATGAGCAGGAAGAGAATGCGAAAGCACAACTCCAGTAGGAGCCATTGGGTTTCCTTCATCCGCCTCAGACATTTCTTCATGGTTCAATTCCGGAGGATCTTCAGCTGCATCAGTATCCTCCATTATCATGTCTTCTTCATCTTCTTCACTCAACCCAAATCTACTAAAATGGTTAACAAAGAACTTCCACTCTCCATTTCCCGGATTAAACGAAACAAAATGAGCTCCTTGCCCCTCCACACTCTGTCTCAATATTTTCACTATATTCTCCTTCCGCCTCCGGTCAACACACGGCAGTCTTGTCTGTATCATCAAAGTCACTTCAGCAGGTTTATTAAGTCCCTCGCCAACCAAAGGCTTCCCACTCTCGTCTTCATACACAATCACCTCATGTCTCCGGAACTTCACAATTTTATCCAAGTCCAAACACCTAACATCAGTCTCCCCAGGATACTTGACGGCTCCATAACCAAACCTCCCGACCGTAAAGTCCAACACTCGGGCACAATAACCCGGATCCATACCCTCTCGCGCAGCCAATTCAGCCAAGGAAGGCTGCATATAGTAATCAGCCGCTTCAAGAGTCGGCAGGTATGCTAACGAACCGCCATTACCACTACCAAAAGTCTCCACCGACCGAACTCCGGTCCTTCTCCTCTTCTGCTGACACGAAACTAGCGAACTCCGAGCTTCAGCATCAACTCCCATGGTAGAGCAAGTCACAATATTACTATAAAGCTCACAAAGCGTCCCTGACAGCAATGTGAATCACAACACCAACTCTAATTCAATTTTTTTCGATACGGAAAAAAAAAAAGAAAAAACCCTAAATCATATGAGGCAATAAACAACCAACCCTACAGTAAATTCTGAGCTTCGAAATAGCAGGGAAACGAGTAATTGAAACAATAATCGCAGAGAATTGGAGCTTAAGCGAAGCCAAGTATGAGGGAGTGAAATAAGCGTAGATTAGTTTAAAGAGGTGTTGAGATTTCTTACTCTTATGATGGCCGCCGTGGAAGAGGTCTGGTTCGAGCTGTGGCGGAGTGGAATCGGACAGGGATTGAGCGGCGGCGGTTGAGGTGTGGCAGCCTCCATGGTGGCGGATAGTGAACGGCGAAGTGTGAGAGAACATGAAGAGTGGCGTCGCCTGGGTTTTAATTTGATTTTTCCGGCCTCGGAACCCAGAGAAGAGAGGGTTTATGGTCTTTTTAAAAATCGAATCGGGTTTGAAAGGAAAAGAAAAAGATTAGAATCGTAATTTCTACGAGACAAAAATAACCCTGGCTCATAGTAACGCACTATAGTGTTCTCTGATGTTAAAATGCATAGAAATTTCAGCTAGGCATCAAGTCTGATCTCTATTTCCACTTATTTTAAAACGGAATTACAACGTCTTTATAGTCATGGGTAACAGATCCTCCAACAATTTTCACCTTCTCTGGGAGGAGGGGCAGAGAAATGTAGGGTAGAATACAGAATCTGAAGGTACATATATTGGCCTCCATATAGTTGATGAAGATCCAAAGGTGTGGAGGACAAGTCATGAAGATTTGATATGCAAAAAGAGAATTGAAGTTGTTTCCTAATTGGACTAGGAAAAGATTATGGTTTGTTTTTCCTACCAAATAAGTCTCCACCGATTTGATTATGGGTAGATTGATATATATTTGGGAATATATATTTAGTTAAATGGTGTTTGGGAATTGTTATAGAAAAGGATTCAAAATAAAAGGTGTATTCCATATTCATATGGATTTTTTCCTTTTCTATGTGAGATGTATTAGGAAGGGAAGTTAGGTTTAATTCCTAGGGTTAGGGAATACATGTGGCTGTTATATATATGATGTATATAGGCAGTAGGTTGGGTGGCCTCTAGGAGATACACGAACAAGAAAAAAAGAGAGGAGAAAGAAGGTGAAACCAAAGAGAAGAAAATTCACAAAAAGGAGAGCTTAGTGCTAGGAGATATGTGTGACTCCATTGAAGACCTTAGTGGCATCATCGACAAGCTTAGTGAAGTCGAAGTACGTGTGATTACAACGATCTTAGTGAGGTTGTATCGACACTTGAAGCAACGATCTTAGTGAGGTTGTTTCATGCTTGATTGTGACTATCAAGTAAGAAGTATTTTTACTTTTGAGAATAATATTATCATTGATTAAGGTGTAATCATTGTAATATGAATTGTTCAATAGAAAAGTAACATTCTTCTATATATTCCGCTGCTATTACTCGTTGTTGTTCTATCTTGTATTTTCAGAATCACATCATCGCAGCATTAACGTTACCACTTCAATTATGTGTTGTGCGATAAACTGAAGTATTTCGAGTTTTTTTTTTTGGTATCAATACTAGATTCTCTTTTCTTTGTTTGCCGTAGGTGAGTAGTAGAGAAACTTCGCCTTCCTATACCATCTAAAAAGTCTGAACACTAACGATTTTGTAAAATCTTATAGGAGGTTAGTAGATATGCTAGACTTGAATGGTGCATTCTGAAAGCATTTCAAGGGATTTGATCGGAGCCAAATTCTCTCGTTCTAGCATGCAATCACTCAGAAACCAAGCGATAACGATTTTGTTAAATATTCTGAGATGTCAATAGGGATTTTAGACCCGCAATTAGTTTGTAATTCGACAAACCGAAAGCTTTTCAAGTGACTCCATTGGAGCCGAATTCTATTGTTTCTTTGGTTGCCATCAGAGGAAGGGGAGGCAGCTGTGAGTACACCATTTATGCATTTGCCTATCTAGGCACGCAATGTGTAATGCACGAGACAAACTGAAAGCCAAATTTACTTGTTCTTGGTTGATTACCCCTAGTTCCTTGCCGTGCTACACTAGAAAATTGAGTCCTATGCCTAGATACCCGATTGTTGAAATCATCAACTCTTCAAGCTAATTGAAAATGATTGTTAGTACTCTGAAGGGAAATGAGTTCAGAGTTATAAGTGACCACGTAGAATTGGAACGAAGAAGTGGGTAAATCATCAAAACTCATAGTCATAGGTATGCATAGTTCTCATAACACACAAATTCATGGTTGGAAAATGTGAAAATAAAATAAAAACTGCCACCTTAATCTCCAAAGTGAAGTTTGACATATGCATTTTGGCAACTCCTTTGCAAATAAAAGTTAGAATAATGTAGCAACTGGTAGACTCATAGCCGACTAAGTAAGTGACAGATATGTTGAAAATAATTTGAACTACCAGGATCACAAGCTAAGTCAAGCAGAGTATTTGCATTCAACTAATCTGGTAATCAAACAACCAGGTTCAGTCCATTTCATAACACTGGTGCTTACCTTGTAGTTTGTCGAAGAAGCTAATGATACCAGTCATATTAGAGTGCGCTGAACACTAACAACACTGATTTTGGTATTATCAACTAAACTTTCTTAATCATATTAGAGGTATTGAACGAGATACACCTCTTCCAAAACTAGCATTCCAGTCAAAACATCAATAAAGAAAGATGACCATTAGAAATTCCAAAAATTGATGAACACATGGTCACAGATTGAGCAAGGTCTCATCAGCGCAACCAGTGATTCCCATATGTCAACAAGCTAACTAAAATGAGGACCAAACTGATCTTGAAATTAAAATCGGATGATTTAAGTATTTAGGGATGAAATTTGAGTATGAAAAGCTACAAACAAAAAGTTAGATATGCGGCTGCCATACTTGCTAATGGAACAGATATATTGTCATCCACTACCTCTGTAATTGGAAGGGATTCTACTGCCGTAGCCACCAAAGAAACAAATGCAACCTTTTGCACCGTCTGCGTCCAATTCAAATTAAAATACCCCAAATATGAGTAATAGTAAAGAATCCCAAGGGAAACCAAGGACCCAAAAACAAACATGGAGATGCTCCCAGCCCAACTCTTATTTTGATTATACGGGATCTTTATAGACCCAAATTTTCTGCCCATGATATCAGCAATACCTGTGAACCGAAAATGAAGTTGAATAAGTTATTGTAATGCACTAATGCAGGGAGCAAGAAACAGACTAATTAGGCTGAAGAAAGTGGAAACTAGTTACCATCACCGCCACACATCATTGCTAAGCAGATCATTCCAACCGGAGACTCACGCCAAAACACTAGGGCGCAAAAGATCAGTACAAGAACATAATACAGCGGTCCCCTAAGTAATTCTCTGCAAATGACAAAACACTCGAGCTAAACCACACTATGGTCCACATTATGGTTTAAGAGATATAGCTAAACTAGCTGCATATAAAGTTTAGAAGCGAGGAAGTTACTCTGGGTTTCCTTCTCGAGTGACAGATTTGACTAGTCCTTCATTGGGCACCAAGGAGAGGCCGCTTAGAAGAAGCCTCAAGCCATTAATGAGAGGAACCACAGTGGCAAAGTAACGAGCTTCTGTTGACGTGCTATTTAGGATCAAAATGTATTCTAGAATCAAAATGATGAGCTCGTCTACTAATCAAGCAAACTTGTGTTCGAAACAAGTAGCAAAACAAGTGACAAAGGTTACCTGAAAATTGGCCAGGAAAGCATGAAGAGCAGCCCAGATGATATGTGGACCAATTTTCTGCTCAAACTCTGACATAGAAGGTAAACTAATAAGAAAACAAGAACTGTAAACAACACATAATACTACACCCCTTATGATTTTGAGTTGTTCATATCATCATGTGATTCATGTCTGTACTAAAAGCTCACTGTGATTTCCTTACATGACAAAAAAATGGGATTCAACCAAAGATTCAAAGTGCACAATTGTAATGAAATCAAAACGAAAACAAAGACGAAGAATTGAAGAAAACTAAGAGACGACCTGTTGGAGGAGGTCTCGCTTGGTGAGATAATCGAAGCAGAGGACGAGAGTGTAGGCGCCGGCGAGAACGAGGGCGGTGGCTGAGGCATCATGCAAGAGGGAATCGACGGCGGCGGAGGAGGAGGCGGCGGCGCGTGGAGGAGAGAGGAGGGGAAGGGAGGAGGGGCGGTAGAGGATGTGGAGGGGAAGTCGTGTTGATGGGGAGGTGGGGGAGAAGAAGAGGGAGGAGGAGGAGGAGGATGGAAGTGGGTTGAGAGAAGGAGGAGGGCGTAGGATAGAGAACGAAGTGGTGGAGGTGGTGGTGGTGGTGGGGTGGCGAGATGGGGTGAAGAACAAGAGGGTCATTGAAATGGAATCAAGAATGACAGAGACCAAGTCAGTTGAGTTGAGAGTGGAATAATGGAGGCTGGAGCAGAGTGAGTGTGGCTCTGAATTCTCACTTTCTACTGTTTAACATGACGTATAAAGTCCCGTTCTTGTACCTCCATTTTCACTTAACCTTATTCTGCAGCAAGAATAGACTCGTGGAGCCATGGAGAGACTACATGGCTACATCCTCTGCGCGACATCTCATTTTAGAGTAAAGCCTGTCTTGCTGACTTGTATTTTCGAATAAAGAGATTTTTTTTTAAGAAATGACGATATATTATGAACAAGAAAATTCTCAAGTTGGGAGGATTGTTCCCAAACCAACTATAGAAACACCACTCCTAAGAACCCATTCCGCAGCCTTATGGACTAATACATTGCATTCTCTAAAAACATGAGTAAAATAGGAGGTGATAAGGCCCTCCAAAATTTCAGAAAATATCCCCAACAATCATCCTAAAAGCATAGGCATCCAATTGTAGATTTTGAGTAGCCCGAACAAGCTTTTAAACAGTCTATCAGACTCAAACATACTATGAGGCAGACCTTCACCGCAAAAGCACTCGCCATACAACCATCTAATACCTCCACCACCTCAGGGGTCGTGACATGCTCAACACGACAACTGATTCAACTTACAATAGCTTATGTAGAATCCCAAAAAACTACACAAATACCTCTTTGACGACAACCCACATCAAATGGGCCATCAATACTTGCTTTCAACCATCTAATAAGAGGAGGAGTCCAAACTTGGAGGATACGACTCTTCCTCTCCTTCCTCACTTAGAGAAAATGCGATGGGAATAAGTTTGGCCTGAATGTACTTGCAATAAAGAAGCAACTATGGAAGAGAGCTAACGCTGTTTCTCTTTTAGAATATGCAATATTATGAATAAGTCTTAATCCCCCTAAATATACGCAATCACCACATATAACAACCGCATGTCTAGTTTCTCTGAAACTATTAAACTTATCATATATCGGAAGGTAATAATATCTATAACCAGAGAATACATCTCCTCATAGTCAATTCTAAGGCACTGGGAGAATCTTTGAGCAATAAGTCATGCTTTATACCACACATTTCATTCAGCTTCCGAACAAAGACCCATTTATGTCCAACATGTTCAACATTTGGTAGTAATTCAACAACTGTTGTAGGAGAATTACTCTCTGTAATATCCGAGTAAATCTTGTCCTAATTATAAACTAGGTAAATGAAATATTTATAGGAGAATGTTATCTAATCCCTGATTCAAAATGAAATATTTGATGTAATGCTTATATAAAAGTCTCATATCTATCAATAAAATTATTTTATATTATTACTGCTATACATTCTCCTGTTTTACACCCTTATTTATTAGGGTTTTGTTCCGGGATAATTAATATTCTACATTTGTGTGTATCTTAGCCTATTCATGTTTCCTGTTAGAGATAGATTTACATCTCTGTAATAGATCAGGATTCCGGATCCTATAAGATTTAGGTCTATGTAATGCTTATATATAGCCCCCTTATCATTCAATAAAATTACAATTATTCTTCGAATTATTCGCGTACCTATCATACTTAATCACGTTATCACGCATTTTGCCCTAAAAACCCTTAACTTTTAGAGCCATAGAAAAACGAATAGAAAAATCCTTATTTTCTTCTTTTATTTACTGACCACTTTTGTCTCAAGTCTCCGATGACTTTTTCCGTCAACGCTCCTCGCTGGCAACATCCTTGCACGGCTTCCTAGCCTTCGACCGCACCGCCGCAACCCCTCCGGCAGATCCCCTCAGTGCCCCTGCAGTTACTGCCGACCCTTCAGCTCTTGCAGACCCCCCGGAGCCTCTACACACAGCCCCGAAACTTCGCAGGGCCTCATACGCATTTTTCTCGCAAAATCAACTTTTTGCCCCGCAAGACTCCGCATCAAAGCTGTTAAAATTAATCCTCCAGCATATTTTCACAAGCAACGCGAACTTCAAAATCAACAACTTCGCTCAAGAGAAGCTACTCCCGCCTTATCTAATCTTTCAAATGTAACATTTAATTAATGTTCCCACTTTTGAACATATGGATATATTATATCATGTAATATTCGTCTTTCTTCAATCTTCCACCTTTCTTATACCCCGGATGAGGCCAAACAAGAAAACTCACCACTCTTCTTTTTAGTCGATGTTTTTCTTGTGACGGTCTTAGGGGAGTCACGATTGTTTTCAAAGAAAAATTAATCAATCTCGTGTGGTCGCCTGAGTGAACCGTTGTTTTGGGTGCGATTGTGAGTATTGCCATTTGCATCAATTTTTCTTGTGACCATATACGTCACCCCTTCTAATTCATGTCATACTTAAATCTAATCGATTTTGTATTTATTTTTTAGATGTCGTTGCCATCACAACCTGAATTTGGCCTTCTTGATCTTGAAGGCAAGGAATACCACCGCTCGGTCTCCGACATGGAGCTCGCTTATGAGAGCCAAGAGATCTAAGGCATGTTTGCCGACCCTCCTACTATTTTGCCACTATGACCAAGACTCAATATCTCATATTCACGAGACGTCACATCCATGCTACTCTCAAGAGGTAATATTTGAACTTAAAAGATCCTAAAGAACTATGGAACAAACTTCGCTTGTGGTACAACAACGTCATGATAAGCTTCTCCCCAATTTGACCGTTAGATGGGATAACATTTGTCTATTGGACTTCAAGAGAGTGGATGATTTTCAATCAGGATATGCTATGTCTGCAATCTGACTGTGGCATCGTTGATGTCATCAAGACCGACCTAGATCTTCTCTACAAGACTTTGGACACGTTTCCAATCAACTATGAGATTCAAGCTCATACGTACCTCACTCATTTAGAGGAAGGGAATATCCGAACTTTCACCGACTTAATGGCGTTCTTGGCAAAGAAAGAGAGGCATTCTCAGATATTCCTCAACAACAATAATAGACATTTTGGCACTAAAAATATTGCTACGCCACAATCTAATATGGGAAATCTCCAAAGCAAGATAATCAAGCGAGAAACACTCCATACTAGCAACAAGACAACAATTCTCGTGGTGGAAGGCAACAAGGCCGTTCTTGGCCTAAGTCCAACACTTGGACCAGTGATGGTGGCGGTGCCACACCCTCTAAGGGAGGCCGCCACTCCCATGGAGGCTATCTACCTCTTTCTGCCTCCAGCTCCGGTCATGGCAAGTTTCCATACATCACATGTGGCTCATTCAAGCATTTTAATCGCAATTGTCGAGCTACTAAAGAAATGATCAAGTCATACTCCGCCTACAAGAAGTTTCTACAACCCGAATCAAATCATATGGATGAAGAACCCGAGATCCACTAGGCCAAAAATCAAGGTTGACAATGGTTTTTGCCCATTGTCTGATATATAGGTGTACCATTGTCTATTGAACAATTTTCTGTTACATGGTTCAAACAATGCACAAAAAGCATTGTCTAGAGTTAACTCAGACAATGGACATGGTTAAAAGAGTCATTGTCTAAACACCAGAAGAAACAATGTTTTTTGGTAAAAGAGCATTGTAATTATTATTAGTGAATGCTTTGATATTAATGTTGACAATGGCTTTTCTCATTTTGACTATTGTATGTAATTCATCTGACAATAGTTTTTTTTTTCATTTGGATTGTCATTTGGTCCATGGAACAATTCTTTTTAGTTTTCTCATTTGTAAATACTATTGTTTATCTTTCATACATAGACAATGGTTCTCACTACTACAAGTTCCCCAATGGACACTAATATTAGTGTGTAATTGCATTAGCAGTGCCCTCTATAAGAGGTTCTAATGAGGTTTTACACACTAATAAACATCAGTGGCTTTAGAATGTTACTGATATCAGTGGCAAATTTGTGAAGTTATATTAAAAAACAAAATCAGGTGCTAGTGGGCACCTGTAATTACTATATTGTATAATGTATTGTATTCTAAATTCATACTACAATACTAACTACAAATTTAATCATCAATACATAAACACAAGGACTCTTCATCCAGCACCTGCAACTCTTCTTTGATACTAACAACCTGCAATGACACAATCTGGGCAATCCAAGGAGTACCTGTGTGTTAAGAAGACAAATATCACTAGAGAAAAATACATGGAAGAGAAAATGAACAAGACCAGCACATTATCTTCACCAATTTACTCCAAATCAGTTATAAAACTGATCATAAAAAAAAACACATGATAATTCTGAGGAAAATAGAATAATCTTCTTATGTCTATCATATGAACTGCATTTCATATATACTTGAAATATATAGTAATCGTAATGAGGTAGAAAGCAACACCCTTTAAGTATGGACAAGAAACATTATGGATAAGAAAACATAGAGACCAAGCAAGAGAGATCAAGTTAGTAATATTAAATTTTGACTCTATAATTAAATAAAGCAATTCTCTAGTTTGGTTGAATTCAGATTGATAGCAAATAAATCATACCTTTTCAGTGTGCTCTTTCATGACCAAATTATGTACCCTGAAAAGAAGCATATATCATGTCAGATAAAAAAAATTCAGCAGTCTAGCAAATTCAAGGATATTAAATATATTGAATGATTATGAATCCAGTAATAACTAAATCCAAAAAATAAATTCAAGAACTTAATATTCATCTTGTAAAATACACAAGAATGAAACTGCTTGAGAGCAGAAAATGGAAACTCAGTAATTCAATATTAAGATATAGTTTTGCATATAGGATTCTTAAGTGTTTTTGTTAACTTGTTAAAATAAGTGACATGCTTGACTTGTTAGGAATCACTAGGAATTAACCATGATTCGTTTGTTATCTAAGATGCGTTAAGTAATTAGAAAAGAGATGAATCAATGAAGTAGTAAGATTGAGAATGACATGTTACCTTATAATTTCTAAGCACTAAGATAGTATTACCAGGCCATGTTTTCGAGTTAAGGATGCACTAAGTAACATAGTTCGGCACTAGGTTTTTGTTTGTTCACTCAATATTTGTCCGCTAAGGCTCGGTGTTTGCATAGGATGAGACTATGATTTCGAAGCTACTTGTGACGTTTTGTTTGGTGATGTTTGTGTGATTTGGTTGATCACATGTATATATTAGTTTAGGTTTTATTTTCTGTTTTTATACTTATAATCCATAACTATCAAATTATTTTATCTCTTATGAATTCGTTGTTAAATGTTTGTGATTCGTTGCCCTAGTGGATCCCCAGTTTGTGAACGATACCCTCTTGCTTTATACTACTAACGATGCTTATATGGTTAATATTGATGTCGAGTAATTGAATCGAATAAGAGAAAGGTAGCAAATAAAATGAAAGTTCAAATATGACAAGAGAAAAACACATCATCCCAATAAATATGGGTCAAAGGGAACAACCGCACGACTGAAAATGCAAAGTAACATAGTACGTATCGTGCGATTGTTGAAGTAGAAACGAAGATCAGGTAAATAAGAAGTCACACCGGAAGCTGGCTCCTCGGTATTGAAAGTGAACCACGAGCAATGCAACGCCACTAGCACCTAGTCCAAGTCCTCGCGAATCGACTGCCAGGTACCTGAGAAGTAGGGGTGAGCACTCGTCCTCACTAACCCGATGTAGGTGAGACGACCCAACCATAGTTAGGTTTGAAAACTATTTATATATACATATATATAAATATAACAATATATATAAAACTGTTATCGTAGAAACACGTAACAAAAGTCGAAACGAGACTATAACAAGTCTCGTAAGGTTTAGGACAAGTCAAGTAAAATCATGCAGATATAAAATATGTGACTCAGCTCGAAATATCAAGTACGCAGATGGGGTATTTCCAATCTGACCGACTCTAAGGTTTGCCTTCGGGCAAACCGAGAGCCAATAATGAACTACGGTGCCAGACATCATGACACGGTTATCACTATAGTATTAAGCCACACAGTGCCGGATATCAAGACAGTGAAATCACCATGGATAAATCATGGTGCTCGGACATCAGGACACGTGATTCACCATTTACTAATAAAACATGCGGTGCTAGACATCAGTACACGGAATCACCGACTTATAATCATGCATAAAATAAAAGGTCAATCTCGAGCGATAACGACCAAAGAAAAGTGCAAATAAATGCAAGCATGCGATAAATACGTATATCATATACATTTTATATATAGAAAACCACTAACCCGGAATGTATTGGCTCACCCTACCTGATATAGCATTGCTGAAGTCCGCGCCCAAGTCTCACTTCGAGTAGAATCACGTCCCTCAAGCTCGTCTCATAGCTAAATAATAATGAAAAAATAGGAAAGTAAGTTCCATGACGTTTTTAGTCAATTTAGTAATTGAATGTCAGTTTAACTAGTTTGACTACCCGAGTCGAAGTCTCGAGATGATCAGTTGACTTTTCTAAAGGTGAGTGTGAATTTGTTTTATAGATATTCATATCTTAGATTTAAGTCGCGAATGACCCATAAATGAGAATCTTAAATTTATTCTTCCGGCATTTAAATCCCTCACGCTTAAGAGTTCCTCGATTTCCAATCTGGGCGGATATCGAGTTTAAGGTTTAACCGTAAAGCTAAAATTACGTTTTAGAGAAAGGTTACTAATTTTCCTTAATTTGATTTAAATCAAGAAACCTAAAAAAAATTGAATTGAGATTTAAGGAAAAAGTAAATTAATTACTGTTTGGGTAAAACAGTAAGTTATCAACTTATTTACTGATAGGGATATGACCACAGTTATTGAAAGTCAACAGGGGTAGAAAGGTCGTTTCACAAGGGTAATAAAATAGTAAAAGGGTAACTTTAGAAAACTGTAAAACCAGAGTTTTTACCCTTCGGTGTCTGATTTTCAATTCCGGCCGAAAATCCGGTTTCTAACACTCCTAATTTATCATGCAACCATATCAAAAGAATCGAAACAACAATACGATCATAACAACACCGATATCAAGGAGATTGGTGCTCGTTTGATACCTCTACGAAGTCCCGCACTTGATCTCATCGCCTCCAAGCTACTGCGGTATTGCTTCCACCTCCCAGACTTCACTACAGTTACTCTAAGCTCTACCACGATTCAAGAAGCATCAACTCACCGCTGTAAACGACGAACACAGTCGTCGGAGTTCAAGAACTTGCCGAGACAAAAAAAATGGAAATGTCAAGACTTTAGGTTGCAATCTCCATTTCAACTATCAGATTAGCTAGGAAACGAGGAGAGGAGAAGATTTTACCAAGAGGAGCTCTACGAAGTCGCCGAACCTCGACAGATTTGACAGCGGCCCTCACTGCCTCGAAACTCGGACTCGTCGGAACTCACTTTAAATTCGACATGCAAGGACTGGGTCTTGAAGAGCTTGTCGAGAGGAAGAAAATGGTGGTGGTACGCCGGCCAGAGGTGGCAGAACGGCGGCGCTACACGCCGAAGAAGGTGACAACGGTAACGAGTCTCTGTTTCAACAGAGAAGAGAGAGAAACAGAGAGGGAGAGAGAAAGGAGATTGGTTTTTGGGTTGAGGCAAGGGTTGGGCATTCCCTTTAAAGGAAAACCAACGGCCCAGATTGAAAGATGGAGATCAAGGGCTGAGTTTAAATTGTGGGACAGACATTTTCTGAAAATACGATTTAAGCAACGTTAATTTCGTAAATGCAAATAAAATTAACTAAACGTCAGAAAAATGTTTCGCGAATACCTTTGCGCTCGGGATGATGCGTAGTCTAACACAAAAATAAAGAACCAAAAATTTGACATTTTGGAAAAATGTCAGTAAGTATGTCAATTATATCGGAAAAATAAAGAAATTTTTCAAGGGCTCACATCTCTAGCAGTTTCTGGCCTTTCTGACTAATTTCTGCCCGCTTGCCGGCGCTCCCTACCGGTTATGCTGCTCCGGCCCCCGTACCGGCTAGTTTTCTGTCGATTTTCGTAATTTTTACAACGTATTTCCAATAATTTTGCTGCTGCGTTTTCTCAGTCGAAATTTCACCTGGTTTTGAGTTATTTTGACATAATTATTCGGTTACGTTTTTTGGTTTTCTCTAGGTCCGTTGTCTACATTCACCGACATTCTTTTGTTTTCACACCATTTTTGGATGGTTTCTACCATCCTACTTACTGTTTGGTATTTCACTGCTTTAATACCATGTTTTACCAACTATTTAGTTGAAGAATGTAGTACTATTTCCATGTGATACACTTGATGAGATTGCATTTTGTTCTGATCCCCTTCTTACAATATTCTACGGTGTATTGTCTAGAAATTTTTACCGTGTCACTGACTCCTTAATTGTCATTTTGTAGATGTCCCGCTGCGAAATCGAGTGTCTTGTTAATTGCGGAACCACCTACATTATTCTACGACACATTCAGTTGTTCACAGATGTAGTGTTTCCTATTTCTTCGATGACTACAATGATTGACTCCAAATCCATCATTCAAGGAAGAGGTGTCGCTTCTTTCATGTTGTCTAATGGTACGACTCTCAACGTCGTTCATGCTCTTTATGCGCCGAAGTCTCGCTGCACCTTGCTAAGTTTTAAGGACATACGTGTCAATGGTTTTCACTTCAATACTTGTGAATGGAGAGGAATATATTTGTGTTACCTTTGAGAAAGCAGGCAAGTGCCGTATTTTAGAGAAGATGAAGAGTCTTGGGAATAGTTTGTATCTTACTTCCATTCGAATCTTTGAATCATATGCGGTTGCACACTTTTATATGCATTTTTGTGATTCAGACTCTTATATGCTTTTGCAAGCCCGTCTCGGGCACCCTGGATGTGATATGATGATTAAGAATTCATACGGTTATCCATTTTTCAAGTTCTGAAAGCGATTGGAGGACCACATTAACCGTGCTCCACATGGTGAGGTTGAGCCTGCCCCTCTTGGAAGCTCCATGGCTTTCATGCCGCCGCCGCCGGCGTCCCCTCCTTCACATGGGCTTGTGATGCCTCCCGTTATTTCTAATGCCTCTATGATCATCTCTAATGTCCATCATTTGTTTTGCAAAGCTTGTTCTCTTGCTAAATTTCAAAGAAGTCCTTCATTTGCTAAGGCTTCAACTGAGAACGTTCCATTCTTACAACATATTCAAGGTGACATTTATGGACCTATGTAATCGGCATGCGAGCCTTTTAGATATTGTATGATATTGGTTGATGCATTGATGTGTTGGTCACACGTCGCTTTGCTATCCATAAGGAATATTGCATTTGTATGTTATTAGTCGAGATTATCAAACTTAAGGCTCACCACCCTGATTATCCTATCAAATCTATTCGATTGGATAATGCTGGAGAATTCACATCCAAGACTTTTTATGATTACTGCATGTCTATTGGGATAGAAGTTCAACATCATGTTCCTCATCTTCATTAACAGAACGGTCTAGTAGAGGCTAATATCAAACGTATTCAACTTGTTGCTCGGGCAATGGTTATGGGTACTCATATGCCCGTCTCTGCGTAGGGATATGCAATGTTGCATGCATCGATACTTATTCGTTTCAGACCCGTGGCAAATCAAGTATTTAGTACATACCAGATGGGTCCTCAGACACGATTAGAAGTGCAAAGCATTATCGACCTCTAGAAAGTCGCGGATTCGATGTTCAACTGCTTTGTAGATATTGCTAGAGTGACAAGATCAAACATACCTACTACAAATGTACTGGCACAGTTGGATGTTCTCGAATACGGGCATGGAAGACAAGCTCCTGGAATTAGCACTGTTGGTGACAGTGGGACGGTGCCCAGCTGCTGGTGCCCTTTGTGGCGATTGTGTCGAGATGGTCCGAGCAGAAGTTGCTTTAACCTCGGCTCCTCAAAGGAAAAGGGGGAGGCCATAAAACTTTAAGGATTCAAAGCCTAGAAAGAAGCAAATGACAAAGGCACGAGACAGTCCAAGCAGGAGCTGCTTCGGCCTTGGCTCCTCAGAGCAAAAGGGGGAGCCCGAAAAACTCTAAGGATTCATAACCTAGAAAGAAGAATAACCAAGGCACAACACGTCATCAACGATGAATCATCATAGTATGAGGTTGTATTTTATTACAGCTATGTCTATAAATCAACTCAAGTGTTACCGTGAGACGTTATGGAACCTTGTTTGATACCAGAGAACAACGAAATCTCAGTGAATTATACAAGTGAGCAATTGGTCCGAAATCGAGCTACGCATTGATGATGTTTTCGCTTATTCCGTCTCACATGAGATCATATCTAAAGATGACGTTAAACCTTGCTATATAGTTGAATGCGAACACATAGTAGATTGATTTTAGTGGAAGGAAGCAATCCAAACAGAACTTGACACATTGAAGAAGAGAAAAGTATTCAGAAATGTTGAATTGACTCTAAGAGATGTCAAATTTATTGGACATAAATAAGTCTTTGTTCGTAAGCGTAATGAGATGAACAAGGTCGTGCGTTCTAAGGCAAGAAACGTGGCGCAAGGATTCTCACAACGACCTAGTATTGACTATGAGGAGATTTTTTCTCTCCTGTTATGGACATCATTACCTTCCGCTACCTTATTAGTCTGGTAGTGTTCGTAAGACTAAATATGCATCTTATAAATGTAATCACAGCTTGTCTCTATAGGTATTTTGAGGCATAGATATATATGAAGGCTAAATTTTAATAACAATATACCAACTTTGGCTCACTAATAATCAAGGTGTATTAACTTTGTAAAATAATGCTTTAGTACATGAACTAATTAACTCAATATCATTCTTATACATGTCAGTTAACTTTTCATGTTAAGTGTCATATTTGAGGGGCAAATTGGTCAACCTGCTTGCCATGTCTATTGTAGCTTAAGTGAAAGATAGTTGCCCATAAAATCTCAATCTTTATACACAGTGGGAGGACTGGTCCATTAAAGTGATGCAGAGACACATTTCCATCGGAGTCTAATTGATACAACATCATCCTACAATTGATTGTTAATAGGTATAATTACAAGTATGTAATTGATGATTACAACAATCAGTCGGATTGAAGAATAGCATAAGTTATGCACATGGACAGTAGGTAGTCAATGAGGGAGATTGAGTGATTAATGGGGAAGATTGATAAACATCCCTAAATCTGAGCAGAAAGCCTTTACTTCCTTTAAGCATCACCACCAGCTCACATCTTTCATACAACCACATCAATTCACAAAGTATAAGATTAAGCTATGTGGAAAATAGAGGTGGCCGGGTCGGTTGCAGGTATATAAGACTGATGAGAGTAGTTCGAAAGAGTTCTAAGCAAAAGAGAAAAATACCAAACTACCCTATTAATGATGAATAATTACACAAACTTAACGGTGTTATTAACAGCGTGTACCAAAAGTGGGTTTAACTTGTTAGTTCATGTACTGAAGCCTTATTTCACAAAGTTAATGCGCCTTAATTATTAGTGAGGCAAAGTTGATGTAATGTTCTTAAAATTTTGCCCATATATGAAAGCTCCAAATGGACTACCTTTACTGCTATCAAGTGCCTCCAGACCACTGAGTGCTCATGCAGTCAAATTATGTCGTTCATTGTACGGGTTGAAACAATCCGAAAAGAATGTGGTACAATCGGTTGCACAAAAACTTGAAAGAGAGAGGTTATAAAAATGATGAACTATGCCCATGTGTGTTCATAAAAAAGACAAATTTCGGATTCCTCATCGTTACGGTTTACGTTGATGACATGAACATAATTGGTACTCTTGATGAGATTGAAGAGACCGTGTCTTATTTGAAGTCAGAATTTGAGATGGAGGACCTAGGGAGGACAAGATTTTGTCTAGGCCTTGAACTTGTGCATAAGGTTGAAGGCATCCTTATCCATCAATCGAATTATACGCAGAAAATCTTCGATTCTTCAATATGAATCTATGCAGTTCATTATCCACTCCCATGGTTGTCCGAAGTCTAAATATTAAGAATGATCTATTCCGTCCTAAAGATGATGATGAAGATGTTTTTGGTCTTGAAGTTCTATACATTAGTGCAATTGGGGCACTATTGTATCTAGCTCAATGCACTAGACCAAACATATCTTTCACAGTGAACTTATTAGCTATATTTAGCTCCGCGCCTATGCTACGTCATTGGAATGGTATCAAGTATTTGTTTCGGTACTTGACAGGTTCCGTTGACATGTAATTGTTATATCCTTACAACAGAGAAACCACTGTGTCTGTGCCACCTCACACAGTCACCGCCGGCAGCCTCGGCAGCACAATCACATGCGGTAGAGCCGCCGCCGGCAGCCACAGCGTTGCAGCCTCTCACAGTGCCAAGAGCAAGACTTAACCTTTCCTTGCTTCTTCCCCCAATGTAAAGACTCCAAACAACCTCCTACTTGGTTATGCTGATGCACAAGGCTCGTCTCAAATTGGTTATGTGTTTACCATTGGGAATACAGAGATATCTTGGAGATCCACTAAGCAATCTTTTGTTGCTACTTTTTTGAATCACGCGGAGATCATTTCTCTCCATGAAGTAGTTAATGAATGTGTTTGGATACGGTCACTCGTTCGTCATATTCGTGATTCTTGTGGATTAGTCTATACAACTTGTCAACCTATGTGCATTTATGAAGATAATGCTGCTTGCATAGAGCATACTAAGTTAGGTTTCATCAAGCGAGACAACACCAAACATAGCTACCCAAGTTCTTCTACTATGTTCAACAACAAAAGTTCTTGAATGTTCAGATTAATCAAATGAATTCAGAATCTAATGTTGCTGATTTGTTCAGTAAGTCTTTGCCTAAATATACTTTTGTAAAACATGTGAAGAACACTTTCATGCGTCGTTTAGCAGAACTTTAGAGTTTGGTAGACTTCAGAGGGAGTCTACATTATATGTTAAGATCATTAGCAGTTGGTGTGTTTTGCTTTCTTTTCATTAGATCAAGCTTTTGTTTTACCCACGAGGTTTTTGTTTTGCTTGATAAGGTTTTTACCGAGACAACATTATGCGCCATGCAACCTAGACATGCGACACAAAAGAGTGTTTCAGGAGAATTACTATTGTACCTTTGGGTGTGTCTTAGTTTATTTACATTTTTTATTAGAGATATATTCAGATCTTACGAGATTTAAGTCTATGTAATGCTTATATATAAACTCCATTATTATTTAATAAAGTTAACGTTATTCTTCAAATTATTCCGGTATTTATCATTATTATTATATTATAAATTGTGGCATGTGAGGTAAATAACTAGGGCAGGTAACCAGGAAGCAGTTACGTTTTACTTTTTCTTTATTACGCTTCTTTGGAAATGGAACCCATCAGTCTCCACTTCATTAATGACTCACTCTCTCACTCTCTCACTACCTTAAAAAAGTTTCCTTTCATTTCTCAACACAAAGTGCAATTTCCAACTCAACACGCCTTTGACTCCCACCGCTTGCATCTCAGGTTCCTTCTTCTTCCCCCATCTCTCCCATGTCCTTTTCAATATTGTTCCCTTCCATTGCAGTCTCTCATTCCAAATATCCCTTTTTTTTCATATGGTACAGTGATTTCTCTAATGTTTTGGATATCTACCTCTCCCATTGTTGTATGGCAATTCTGATGCTCATGATTTACTGTTTTGGGTACTGGGTTTTGCTTGTAGATGACTAAAGTGGGTTTTATTTATTCACTCTGATTGATGTTGATTTCTGAGTTCTTGGCGCTTTACTTTATTGTTCTGTCAGGATTTCCTTTCTAAAGTTCACTTTTGTTTTGATTTTGACCAAATATCTGGAAATGGGGTTTCATTTTCAACAAATATGTTAGCCATCTTATGAGAAAAGAATGGGGCTTTTGTCTTTTATCGTTTTGGAAATTCTTAATTCGTTTTCCATTTGTGATCTCCAGTTTGTGCATGTCTATATCAAGGTTGTTATATTCCTTTATCATTTTTATTTTTGCCATCTCCAGTTAGTGTATAAATGTATTATTAAGATAGTGTTGGTGTCTGAATCTAATTTGAGGAATATTAGATGAGTTGCAAAGTGAATGTGAATGTTAAATTGGTAATGGTAATCAAGTCACTGACAGTTCATGAATTGCTGAGATGGTCATGTTTTAATCGTGTGAAAAGTAGAAAGATCACTTTGATTTGCATCGTAGAGTTAATACTTATATCGTATGGTTTTATTATTAGACTAGGAGTGTATTGGAATTACCATGTAGGCAGGTTTCTTACACTTGCATGTATGCAGGGAGAAGTCAAGATTGGGATAGTGTACTGCTAGGATAATTACATCATGTTGAAGAAGGCACCAAGTAGGAATCACCGAACCAAAGGAATCAAGTTGAAGCATATTTTGCAGATCGCCCTGCTTCTCGGGGTTTGCTTTTGGTTGGTTTATCAGCTCAAGCATTCCCATGATAAGAAAGTGGTGTTGGATGAGAAATCTGCAAAAGCCTCAATCAGATCCCTGAGTGAAGGTGAGCTTCTGAAACTTGGGAGGAAAGATCTTCCTCACAAGGACGTCGGTAAAAATGTGAAACAAGAGGTAGAGGGGGAGGACGAAACTGTAGGAGACGAAGAAGAGAAGCATGAGGTAGAAGGGCTAGAGGAAGAAGGTCAAAAACATGAAGCAGATGAGCGAGAAGATGAGGATCGGAAGGAAGAACAAGAAGAGGAAGAAAATAAGAATGAAGATATAGAAGAGGAGGGAGGAGCTGGAGATGATGAGATAGATGAAAATGAGCAAGAGAAAAAAGAAGGTAGAACTGACCATGAAGAAGACCTTGTAGATGATGAGAAAGAAAGGGAAGATGAGGAGGATGATGAGAAGGGTGAAAAGGATGGTGAGAGGAATGAGAGTGAAGAGAGAATGGGTCGAGCAGACAATGAGAACTCATCAGCGAATCAAGATAACAGAGGTGATAAGAATGCTCATGAGGCACGAGAGGAAAATTACAGGCGGGATGATGCCTCTAGTGCAGTGACCCATAATGCCCAAGTTATAAGTACTGAAACTGAGGAAGTAAGTTCAGAAAGTGCAAATGAGAACTCTGGAAGTGGTGCTCTGGAGAAGGAGGTAAAATCTAATTACACTGAGGATCTAAATGGAAATCAGAACAGCTCAAGATTATTGGATGGTAGGACAGCTGGAAATGACACTGCAAGTGTGGCTGCTACTGAGGAGAAAGTCAATGAGAATTTGCCCAATGCTGTAAATGCAACTATGAAACTACAGTCTGATGACATACCAGAAGCAGACAGTAACTCAACAATTGTGAGCATAGAAGCGAGCAACAGCTCACCGGAAGTCAACCAGGCAAATGGAACAGAAGCTTTATCCGTGTCAGGTCTCTCTCAAAATGTTACATTGGATGGCATGACTACTAGAGAGGAAATTACCGGCAAAACCTTGATTGTGGAACAGACTAATAACACCATTTCTGATAATAATCACTCGGATTCTAATGCAACAGTTCCCAGTGATAAGGCTGAGAGTAATGTGTCCGAAAAGATCTTAAGATATAATGGCACTGCTCAAGTGGAGGATGATTCCAGGTCCTTAACAATGAATGAGTCTATGGATGCTATGAAGAATGAAGAATTGAAGAATGAAGAATTGAAGAATGAAGATACCAACAAGAATGAGGACTTGAAGAATGAAAATGCCACGAAGAACAAAGAGTCAAATGGCACGAGGGAGTCCGACAGGATTGGTGACAGTTCAGACTCCAGAAATGGGACGCAATATGCAGTTCAGCATGACCCCATTGATTCTTCTGATTCCCTTGTTTCCGAAGACAAGAAAGGGGCTCACACGGATTTAGATACATCACCAGAGATGAAAACAGATGGTCATGAGAATGGACAAGCTGCAGCAGAGTGAGTTTTATGGTCTTTGGTTCTTCTGGTGCTTTCAGTTTTCATGCTTACCTTTGGTCTTGATGTGCAAGGTGGTATGAAATCCCAATGCGGTGAGGTTAGTGTTTGTGAATTTGTCTATGGCTAGAATATCAATACAGCAGCTAAAATGTAGGCTAGTTTATGTTATCGGCAGCTTTAATCTGTAAAACTAAATTAAGCTTTCCACTTTCTTTTTTTTAGCATTGCACCGCACCCTTGGTTTCTTTTTTCAGTCATTTCTGTGCATAACCAGATTCCATCCGTTCACCGTTCTACATTATTATTGTTGTGCTTTCAAACTTGACTGAAGAAATTTATTGATCAATGATCCAAGTTGACAGTTTGATGCCATATGAATTAGAGCTTTTGTTGATGCCAGTGGTAAATTGTTTCCAAACTTACCACTAGAATGTTTGGTCGAGAGATTTATGGACTGGTTCTTAATCAACACAACATTGTACTAATATGTTTCGCTAATTTGCACTTGTTCATCTTGGTCTTTCTTGATATGAAGTAAAAACTATACATCATGTTGGTGGCATTCTTATACTTGGACATTTTGTTTCATTGATTCCAAAATTTGAAAACTGTATCAGCAACCCGACCGAGAAGTTTCGTCCCGAAAATTGGAAGTTTGAAACTACAAGTCACTGAGGAACAGAGAAGGTTGAGAGACGAGTTTGCTTATTCAACATCTGTGTCGAAAGCTGAGGGAACCAGCTACGATTTATTCTGATTTGAACATATCTCAAGGTCGATGTGAATGCAAAACAACAACCAGATTTTTGATGCCTTCATTTTATTACAGAAGTAATATTCTGCTCCAAAGAGGTATTACAACTTTGAAAAATAAAAGAAAAACCTTACACCAGCATCTAATACCTCCTGCATTAACCTCGTCACTGGTACGAGCTTGAATCTTCTTTTATAATAGATTAATATTCAGACCGTCAATTTTAAGAGGGGTCGTTATGTAGCTGTTAAACCGTTGAGCAAGTCCAAACCAAATGGGCAAGATTTCATGAGTGAAGGAAGTAGCTACCATGAATCTTCTTGATGAGATATTGAAATTATATTTCCATATATATTTTCTGACTTTGGCCTTGAAAAACTGTGTCCACTAGACAAAAACATTGACTCATGAATGGGTGCAAAAGGATGTATTACTCCAGATTTGGTCTACAAAGCATGGGAGGTGTCTCATACATAGCTCATGTCTATAGCAGGCCAATTATTCAGAGTAAGAGTTTCCCTTTTACATAGGGCTTTTCATTGCATTCTATTTATATATGGTGATTTTGCTACAGCTAGTTCTGGTATTAGGAGAAATATTTACTTCACTTATAATCGACAGATTAGAAGTATGAGTAGAGGAGACTGAAGTAAATATACAGCTATGTGGTACTCTTGCTGAGCATGCACCTTGGATGCTCTACAAGACAAAATGCATCTATCGATTTATGAATAAGATAGTAAAATGATATCATTCTTAAACAGTTGATTCTATCTATACAGATACTATTCTAGTTCAGTAATTGTTTCTAATTCAAGGTACATGGGTCTATTAGGAATGCTTCCAACATTTGCTCTACTATGTCTTGTTGTTGCAAAAGGATTAGGCGGCATTGTTAGTGTTTCTCTTCCCTCTAGCATCTGAACCACTATTTTCATAGAAGGACGATCCACAGGGTACCACTGGATGCATGACAAGCCAATAATTGAAAGTTTCTCTGGGATTTTTGAATTCCCTTCTTCTCCAATATGGATTCTGAGGTCTTCTCCCTCTTCCAAGAGGTTATAGATCCACTTTGGATAATATACTGCATTCATGCTATCCATGGTTGCACCAATATTCTTCCTCCCTCCTACCATCTCAAGCAACATCATTCCAAAACTATATACATCCGACTTGTGAGACACGTTCCCGAAGTTCCTAGAGAAAACTTCAGGTGCAATGTAGCCCATAGTTCCCCTAGCTGTAGTCATTGACACTATACTTTGATCCTTTGAACACAACTTGGCCAAACCAAAATCAGAAATTTTTGGAGTGAAGCTGTGGTCTAGCAGAACATTATGGGGTTTGATATCGAAATGAAGGATTTGATGATCACATCCATGATGTAGATATTCAATTCCTTTGGCTATGCCTAGTGCAACCTCTTGCAACTTATCCCAACCCAGGAATCCATTCTTATTATCTGCTGATGAAATGAAGTCCTGCAGTGAACCATTTGGGAAGAATTCATAAACTAGAGCTCGTATAAACCCATCAGCGCAAAATCCAACCAAGCGAACCACATTGACATGGTGGATATGACCTAGTGTCCTCACTTCATTGATAAAATCTTCCCCATTCCCATCAGAAACTTTCAGGACTTTCACAGCAACAAAGAGTTCAGAAGAAAGATTTCCTTTAAACACAGTTCCATAGGCTCCTTCTCCCACCTTGTCCTTGAATTGATTTGTAATTCTCTTTATATCTGCATATGAGTATCTACTTGGCTTGTGTGCTTTGTAATCTTCCAAAAATATTTCAATTTTTCTCTGATGTTCCTTTTCCTTTCTATCGGAATTATAAGCCCGATAAACTGGGATGAGCAGTAGTAATAAAAGAACTGTACCCACAGTAGCACCTGCACATGAGCTATCAAGTAAATATATATCTCTAGTTTCTCATACATAAAAAATAAAAGAACAAACCAATAAGAAAATTCACCTGTAGCAACTAATTTTGTTGTTGCACCTGTAAATAATGAAACTGCTTAGTATGTGAAAGAATCGATCTGTAGTGAAGTAGAAAGCGAATTGCCATTCACTGTAATTTCAATTTAGTAATGCAGCGAACTGTAAGATGTAGCCATATCACAATTATGAATAAAACTATGTATATGCTTACTTGGTTTCCTCAAGTGAACACATTCAATTCTAGTGTTGGTTCCATTCCTCTGCAATCTACACCTCTTACCCTCTGCCTCACATTCACTACAATTTGGTTTAGACCAATTTAGCATAAAGTATCTTTCATCTCCCCACCAAATTCCATATGGAAGTGATAAAACATCATACATCTTTGTACAAGACCTTAGTGATACCATGTATGTGGGTAAGTTCTCCTCTGAACGAACAGCGTATATTAGGGAGGCCGCAGTGCCACTTAGGCATGGAACTTGCTTCAGATACTCTCTTTCAAGAGGAATAGTAGGACAGTCATATAGGCTAATATTCATGCTCTCCTGTGAGGAAGAGAAGGGGAAATAGAAGGGAGAAGCTGGCATGTATGAGATGTCGGAAGGCTTTAGCACCAAGCATTCATCTGGTTGATTGAGCTGGATTTTCTGATGCTTATAATCTATGTGTTTCACAAAGAATTTTACTAGCACTACCGACTTCTCTGCAAGTACTATTTCATGAGGCTGGGTACATTTCAGCACAGGATCACCGCCACAATGTTGTCCTCGACTGAATGGGTAGTAAATGGCTAGGCCATGATTGTCCTCACACTTTGATTCTCTGCAAGAATTTCCAGCTGCTCCCAGCAGTTTGGCGCAAGTAAGCAAGAAGAAGTAGAAGAAGTAGAAGAAATAGACAGTTTGGCGCATTTTCTCCATTTCTGAAGTAACAATGCCTATGAATGTTTTGTAAGCAGAGCTAAGCACGATAATATCTAAAATTCTTGCCAAATTGTTTATCTGACTAGTTCAAACAGAGTTGGAAGGAGGCTTAGTCTTTCGTAGTGTTTCATTGACTAATATCATGATCTTTCTCTAACAGAGTAAAATATTTACAATCTGTGTACTTTTTTGAGTAACAATCTGTGCACTTGATTAATAGGACTTTGGAAGGAGTTAGAAGAAAGCTTGGTCAACATTGTTGTATGGCTACTAATCGGCTACTAGTCTTTCATCTCTAATAAACAAAATACTAAAGGAAGAACAAAGTCCAACAAAGCAGGCTAGCCAAACTGCCCCAATTAAGTATGCATTATTTGATTTGACTTGGCTATGGAATGGTCAAAATTTCAATCTGCATATCTAATTTTTCTTTGTCATATTCTTTTTCTCAAATATATATATATATATATATATTTGTTTTTGTTTTTCAGTTCTTAGAGGAGAACAATATGGAGGGTATGAAAAGGAACCTATTCCTGATCGAAGACTACTGTTTGCTCTCTCTCTCTCTCTCTCTCTCTCTCTCTCTCTCTCCCTCCCCATGGGAATAAGGGGAATCTCCTGGTTCGCGGCCTTTGTTGTGATTAGCTTATGCTTTGAAACATGTAAAGCTAACACAAAGGATGATAGTTCTAAGTGTACTTCTTCATGCGGCAACATCCATAACATAAGCTACCCTTTCCGACTGAAACATGATCCAAAGGACTGCACATCACTGTATACTCTTCTATGCGAGAACAACATTACAATACTAGACCAATCTGGTTTTGGAAGATTTTATGTACAGGCAATCAACTACGAGAATCAAACAATCCGAGTTGTAGATCCTGGCCTATTTCAGAATATCAATTGCTCCTCCATGCCCTACAACCGTTCACCTGATCTTTCCGGACGATCTATGTATTCGTACGGGCAATCTTCAACGAGCATAGTCTTCTTGAAGTGTAACAATCCGGTGAATTCTTCTATGTATGTGGACACTGCTCCATGCATAAACGTTAAGGCTGGTGATGCTTCTTCTTTGGCATCCCAACCAGCATATGGTTATGTCAAAGTCGGCCATATGGAGGTAGGGGATTTGGACCAGGGTTGCAGTGCAGAGTGGCTGGCTTATGCTTTGGCTAACTCCTCTATTCTGTACAACACCTCTTATAAATACATACACAGTGCACTTCTGAATGGCTTTGAGCTAGACTATACGATTTCGGAGGCTTGTGAGCAATGGAGTACCAATGCCAAGTGTTTTCCACGCAATATCAAAGGTGTGTGAATTCTTAGATACATGCATGCTTTTAGGCTAAACACATTAATGTATGGATTGTTTGATTTATCTCTCTCTCTCACACACACACAGAGCAGCCTGCAATATTGCGCGCAGTATTGTATGAGTTTTGATAACGGTGGACTAGCTTCTCTGCCACTCTGGAATTATCTACCACTGAAGAGAGCTAGTCTGCCATAGTACCAAGGGAACCCATACGCATATATGATTCATAAAGTACTAAATAAGTTCTTTTGGTCAGTCCATGCATCACATTTATTTGGCAGTGCAAAGTTGTAGACTGTCTCTATGTGATCCCATATGTACTAGTTTTTATTTTTTCTTATTTTTTAGTGAAGGAGATCATTGCATTGATGTAAAATCAATATGGTTACAATCATGACTTAGAATATTTCTAATCATTCAGGGAATTGTGCTGCTATTCAAAACAGCCTGTAGCCTCATAGCCCCCACTAGCTAAGCTATGCGCAACTGCATATGCAGCGATAAGTATGACTGATGCAAACATTGTCTATTCTTTGCCTCCAAACCTGAATGTCATATACAGTTTTACCATGTTCCAAGCTTTGAAAGTCTTGCTTTTGAATATCCAAACTGCAGCTAGCCAATCTTTTTCCAACTAAAGTTATTATTTAGAACATGCCATGAATGCAGAAGTTGCAGACCTGACTTTGTAGCAATTAATTAAAACTTCTTGGCAGAAGTGAAATAATTTATGTGGTGAGAAAACACAGCTATGGAAGTGCCATTATAGTCTCTAAATACTGCTCCAACTCCATTTTCTATGTGCTCTGGTAAAAACGCTCCATCAACATTTAACTTGATTTTGACAAGGTGCAGGAGGTGTCCATCCTTGTCTGCATTGACACATTGTACAGCGACCTGTTTGGGTGGGGGATAATTGGCTTGCTGATACTCAAAGTACCAGGCCATGGCACTACAGCTTATGTTAATTTTGTGCTGCTTGGGGTTTATTGGACCAAAGAAAGCTTCATTTCTGTTTTACCATAGCCCCCACAATACCATATCTTTGGAAATACATCAGACCTCAGATTTTTTGCCTTCTCAAGCATGCATCCTCCAAAAAAATTTTTAGAGAGCTAGATGACAACATTAAGATGATAAGGGGTACCTGATATAAGTTATTTTGCCGCAGGGCATGCACACCACACAAGAGCATCATTATCATACGGATGAAAGTGGAAAGACATTTCAGCTCTCCCTGGTTCCCTTTAGATATTTATTCTTGTTGGTTAGAGATCTTGGCAAGCTCTCCAAACACAGTTCAGAACCTTACCTGGTACCTTTTCTTCCCAAAGATTCTTCTGTAGAGAGTAGACACCTAAATCCCAGTATGCAGTTTTAACAGAATAATGTCCCTTTGCAGTTTTTCACACTTCTGTCATGAAGAACTCTTGTGCTAAAAAATTCATAAAATCTCATAATAAATTGATGTGTTCTAATTTTCCTTTTGGATAATGAATTTTCGAATGCTAGTTTGAAGTCCAATTTCTGTTGTTATAAGCGTCTTTAGATCTTAATAGTTATTTGCGATATAAGCAAAGAAGAGTAAACAGAAACACACCAAAGTTATAGTGGTTCAGCTGAAGCCTACCTCCACTGTGATCTCTCTTGAGAGATTTACTAGTACTGAAGAATTTAGGTACAAGTACTTATTGTAGACCTTAACCCCTCCCTGTCTAGCTCTTATCTCTCTATCACCCTTAGCTCTCCCTTTAGGATTTCTGTCTCTGTGTCTAAAAACCTCCCTGCAGCCCTATTTATATCAATAGGGGCTGCTTGATACAATATGGACTAGGATTACTAAACCTAACACAAATCCTAATAGAATATTGGAAGATATACTCTCCTAAAACATATAGAAAAGCTGTGCTAACTTATTTCATTTCTAAACCTGGATTTGATTACTGAATCCTAACTCCAACATGCATCAACGAGCCAAAAACACAACAATTTCATGTATACCTGCATTTGTTTTTTGCCCTTTAATTATGGCATGATAAGTACAAGACTGGTGTGACAGTAGACATTTTTCTTTGTCAATGTAGGTTTCTTTCAATTAGTATGGGAGCTAATAAGCGGTAAGGATGCTCTCTCTCCACAAACGATACTTTTTTGTTAGCAATTCTATCAAAACCTTGCTTCAAAGTTAGTGAAGTACTGATGATTTTATTTCTCTCCCTGTCTTTTTTTTTTCTGTAGGTTTCGTTGCCCCTGGATATACTATCCATGTTGGTAAGCAGATTCTCACCAATCCTTTCTTAATGAATTAAGATTGATTTTCTCTTGATGTACATGTGAATTACTAGCGGATCAAGTATAGGATCCTTAACTGTTTCTCTAGTCAACTTTTGTTTATCTTGTTTTTATTGTATTTCTTTGCATTCTTGCAGGTTATAAGTGGCTACCCTCCAACTCTAGCGGTAAGGCCTGCTTGTGTTGCATGTTTAAGTAAACAAGGTTTTGATCAACTCTGTGAACTTTATGCATGCACTTTGTTACTTGTATAACCAAGCCTTTGATTTCTTTCACTTCTATAAATCTTGCAGATGTTCGATTGGCAATATTGGTTACTATCAGTAAGAATAATACCCTTACATTTTCAACTAATATAAGGGTTACTTTTTCAAATCTAAACTATATGCATAATCAACCATTGTTCCAATTTTTTTACTCATGATTTGTTACTGGATGTTCTTCACAGTACTGGTGAAATTTACATTGGGGGCTCCATTTGTGATTGTATTTTTGATCAAGAAATGGCGGACAAGACATTTGTCAATGTACAGAACCATTGAAGATTATCTGCAGAACGGTAGCAGCTTTGTGCCAATAAGGTATTCTTTCTCAGAAATTAAGAAGATGTCCAACAATTTCAAGACCAAGCTGGGCGAAGGAGGCTATGGCTCTGTATTTAAAGGAGTATTACGTAGTGGCCATTTTGGAGCCATTAAAATGATGGCAAACTCTAAATCAAATGGAGAAGATTTTGTGAGCGAAGTGGCTACAATTGGAAGGATTCACCATGTCAATGTGGTGCAACTAGTTGGTTATTGTGTTGAGGGTTCAAAACGTGCTCTAGTCTATGATTTCATGCCTAATGGGTCACTTGAAAAATACATATATTCCAATGCATATGCTCTCATGGTAAGTGTCAAGAAAATGTATGAGATCTCTCTGGGAGTGGCTCAAGGGATTGAATATTTACATCAAGGTTGTGAAGTGCAAATTTTGCATTTTGATATCAAGCCTCACAACATTCTTCTTGACGAGAATTTCATTCCAAAAATTTCAGACTTCGGTCTAGCAAAGTTATATTCAACTGAAGACAGTACTGTGACTCTAACAGCAGCAAGAGGGACAATGGGATATATAGCTCCGGAGTTGTTCTACAAAAACATCGGAGGTATCTCATATAAAGCTGATGTGTATAGTTTTGGAATGTTGTTGATGGAAATGGCAAGTAAACGGAAAAATTTCAGAGAATTGGCGGGGCATGAAAGCCAAACATACTTCCCTTCATGGGTGTATGATCAATATGCAATGGGAAGGGACTTGGAGATGGGTGATGCCACTGATGAGGAGAAGGAAATAATAAAAAGGATGATTGTAACAGCTTTATGGTGTATACAGATGAACCCAAGTGATCGTCCATCAATGAGAGAAGCCAGAGAGATGCTGGAAGAAGATGTTGGACACTTACAAATGCCCCCCAATCCTTTTACACGGTCAGAAGAGATATTCCTTGCCGATGTCCGGAATAATATTGATCCAACATGTTCAAACACTGAGCTAACTTGGACATTATCAGCTAGGTAATGATCCCCCTCCATTACAATTAATACAAATGATTTAATTCTTCTTACATGTAGAGTTATCAGCTAGGTACGTAGTATACGGTGTACTTACATGTTAATTGTTAAACATTATGGGAATTCTTTATCTTCCTACAGTTTATTCGTGCCTTATTGTTTTTGTGCTTCACAAATCTTATATATATGATGATCGTGTGGATGTAATACTCATTAGGATCAGAATGTTCTGCAATTTCATGGTAGTACGCTTTGAGGAAATGAACTCCAACTAGCAATTGAACTCCAAATAGTGGAGGTTCAAACACAAACGCATTAAGCATTGCGTCCAACAACTAGTGTGCATTGTTTAGTCAATAAAGCACAAAAACTAGTTAGCGATAGCTGCACAACAAATATTTGTTTTTCAGTTAGCTCTTTTTATTGCTAATCAATGGCTAGAAGACATGTTACAACATTTGTCGATCTCTTTATGTGGGTTAACCAAAGACTAACAAGTACCAAAACAAATGCCGTCGCTTTACAACTTACATGAACTCACAACAATAGAACTAAAAACTTGGCAACTAACTTCTTGATATGGATTATTACCTACCTAAAGACCTCAATTAGTGTACAAATCAAATAAACCAGAAATCAAGTAACCAAACTTCAAACCGTTGTTCAAGCAAGAAAACCTAATGTCTACGTTGCACCAATGCCCTCAACATTAGGGCTAGTTGCAAAAGAAAAACTTTTCCAGTGTGCCAAGGTTCAACAAACTCACAAGGACTAATTCAAGATCCAAGCTCAAGAGCCCGAGTCCAAACCCACCTATGTGAGACCCAAAGACAGAATCGCTTTGGTCTCTTTCCAGCCGAGTCCACTGCTTTTCGACTGCCTACTCCATGCTCTATCCATTGCATCACTATTGTATCCCTATTTCTGTTCTACTATCGATGATCCACTACTGTTGCTATGTAGAGGACAATCCACCATCCCTTAAGATTGAGGTGGGCAGTCGCCAGCTGAGGACGCTAGAGGGGGGGGGGGGGGTGGTGGGTGTATCCTAGAGGAGGTGACAAGGACATCCTTGTATGCAACCCAATAGGAGCGGAGCTACGGTTGCAAGGGAAAAGATTCTTGACTCACAATCTTTCCCGAGCTCTAAAATTGTTGGTCACACACAAGTATTTATCGAATAATTATCAAAGACTTATGTTCAATCAGTCACATTCACATGGTTACTAACTGATTATCAAACTCATGCTCAACCACTTTATTGTATGTTTAATAGTATTTCCTCATTAACTATGTCACCTCCAACCATCATCAAAGTTGGTTATTGAGGCAGTCAATGGCAAGATTCAACCGCCTTCCAAACTAAAGAGCATGGTGGAAGACATTAATTAGATCTCCATGAGTGTATTAGTTTTACTCATATTATTCTGAAAAAGCCAATTTTGTGATGGTCATTTTGGCCCTTCCTAGGTTGATAGGGAATCGAAAGCTTTGCTCTCCGAAATTGTAAATGTTAGTTACCTAAGGCTTCTTGGTTTATCGTAAAAATTGTCAAGTGATTTTAAAGGTAGAACACAAGGAAGTGCGAGAAGATTGAGACAATTGGGAAATCGATTTATTGGGTGCATATGATCGAAAAGTTGGGTATTAATTAAAACGCGTCAAGAATCCGAGCCGGAACCCTAGCAGGGACATGACATCCACTTCTTCTCTTCATTCTGGAAAGTTGAATTAAAAATTAGAATCCTTCTCTGACCGCACTCATATTTATACTCTTCTTCTTCTCTAGTCCTCCTCCCTTTTTCCTGCTTACATGTCTCTTCTTCGTCTTCTTCACCACTCCTCTGCTTCTGCAAATCTCGATCGCCTCTCTCCGCCGCTCCCGGACTCTCCCAGGTATTCCTCTCTCCTTATTCACCCCTTTCCAGACTACCAATTCTAGCGTCTTCTAGGGTTTATCGCTTAATTGATTCTTTATCTCTGAACCTCTTCATCTATTACGATATTAGTAGGGCTTGAATTTACACCAGCTTTGGTTTGTTTAGTTAATATTTGATTTGACTGTAGGCTTAATTTGGCATAGCTGTTTTTAGGGATTGTTTTGCTGAGTTTTCGATTTGATTATCAGAGTTTGACAGTATGAGGAAGAAGCTTGATACTCGTTTCCCCGCCGCACGAATCAAGAAGATTATGCAGACCGATGAGGATGTTGGGAAGATTGCTCTGGCCGTGCCGCTCCTGGTTTCGAAAGCATTGGAGCTCTTTCTGCAGGATTTGTGTGACCGGACTTACGATATTACTCTGAAGAGGGGAGCCAAGACGATGAATTCGCTGCACTTGAAGCAGTGTGTGAAGACATGTAGCGTGTTTGATTTCTTGAAGGATATTGTCAGTAAGGTTCCTGACCTAGGGGGGTCGGATGCGGTTGGGGAGGAAGGTACGGTTGCGAAGAGGAGGAGAGTGAGTGCGGACGATGAGGATACCGAGAGTGATGATGAGGCCAAGAGGAGTAGGATGGTGAGCGATGCTGGTAATGGTGGTGGAAGTGGAAGTGGAAGAGGTAGGGGTAGGGGGAGAGGAAGGGGGAGGAAAGTGGTTGCTGATAATGAAGATACCGATACCGATGATGAGGCCAAGGCGACTGTGATGGTGCATGATGGTGGTAATACCACTGGAAGTGGAAGAGGAAGAGGACGGGGTAGGGGAAGGCCTAGAGGTCGCCCACGTGGTAGTCGGACATTAGGGAGGGAGATAAATGCGCCCAATGAGAACTGTGAAGATGATTTGGACATTGTTAAGCGGGAGGACAAGCTTGATGAACCCCTTGAACAGCGGGATGACGCTACAGAGCCTAAAGGGTCAAAGGAAAACGTTTCAGGCAGCAATAGTGCAGAAACAGCAGCTCTAAATTTTGATCTGAATGTGGACTTGAATGAAAAGAATGATTCAGCTACTACATCAGCCGCTATTCCTGCTCCTGATCCTGCTAACCTGTCATCACAGTTTACTCTTGATATGAAGCATGTGGAATTCCTAGGTTGGCCTTTGACGGGAATGGAAAAGATGGCCATTGATCCTGTTCAGCTTGCCAATTTGACAAGGAGGATAGATGAGGATGACGAAGATTATGATGAAGATTGACCAACTATGACAATGTGTCTAGGTATCTGTTGCTGCTCACCTCCCCTAATTTATTTCTTCTGATTCATTGGGTGGAGTAGATGTTAGAAAAAAGTTGTTTCAGAAGGTTAGGAAGAAAGAATGATACCAATTTGCCATTGTAGGGAAAGTTAGGACTGGGTTATTTAAGTTTCAGCTTCTCTTTTGAACTTTGTAGTTATGTTTATATATCAGTCACTAACAACAGTTGGAATAATATTTGAAGTCCCTGACTTTGTTCATTTTTTTTTTCTGATAAGGAAATGGAAATATTGAAGAACTATAACTATGCAAGTCTGTTTACCCAGTTAAGCGCTTTAGCTTGTTTTTATATTTGTTACATGATGTGACTCATATGTAGGCTTGGATATACATCATATCTTTGTGTGTTTGAGGATTGAAATCTAAACTCTTGATACCTTTGGAGCAGTATTGAGGGCAGATTGAAATCTAAACTTTTGGTAGATAGATTGATAAATCAATATAATAGAAATAATACAGTTATCAAGTATTCTTTGTTGCTGGTTACAATTCATTCCATTTGGCTCCATCTTTTCATTTTAACAGAATTTGTATATTCAAGCGGACAATATGATAGCCTTTTCATATGTATGGGTGTGTGTTTTTTAACCAAGAAAAAGAACACACACACACACACACGCACACACATATCTATATATATATAGCTTTAAAAATTAACTTTCCTGGAAAATTGAAATAAAGAAAAATGATAATTGAAAAAGAACTTTGGTGTATGGTATTCCAGTAGTCTTATCATCTCAAAAGTAGGTAACTTTGACTTGAGCCTTGTATTATGGTGTGTCAAAAAAAAGAAGAAAAAGGTGAGATATATGTATTAGCAAGAGGTTTGTTACTACAGAAACTAAAGTACATTTTATCTATTGTGACGTTGTTTTTATAGAGTATCTGCCTTTGTATTCAACAATTCCATTTTGCTGTTATATCTTCAATAAAAGCTGAGTAATATGTGATAACAGAAATAGTGTTGAGCTTGGTTTTTGTCTGCAAATATGTTATATTTGGTTGCTGTTTTGCGTGTTCTGGGCTTTACATAATGAGTATGTTAATTTAAGATTATGAACTGTTGAATTCTGAAGTTTTTACCTCGTTTGTGCCTGTCTGCATAAATGTTTTAAAGAATGAAATTGTGAGCTCATTTTCTGTTTTTCGAAAACAATGAATAGCTTTAATATCAATTGGTTAGTTTTTTAATGCTTTGCTTTTTCAGAAGAAGGATAACTTATCCTTCTGGGGTGGAGTAGGGGGGCGATAACAGTCAGGACCGGAGGTTTTTTTTTTTTTTTTTTTTTTTTTTCTAGTTCTTAAATATAAGAATGTCATGCTGGTGGGTTCTGTTGAGTTCCTTGGGTCAAATGACACATGTTCCGTCTCTGGATTCCTTTGTTCAAAGGGAAAAAGGAAATGAATAAATGATCTTGGGAGGAAAAGAAGTTTCCGAAGTGCTTCTGATGTTGTGATAAGTATAACTCTGATGTTGATCTGTTGTTTAATGTTTATTCTTTTCATGGTACTTGCTTGTATAACTCTAGACCTTTGTTTGAAGTTTAAGCTATGATGGGAAGGAACTAAGCAACATACTTGATGGACTGCAGCATAAAACAGGAGAAGGCCCTGCGCGTTCTATCATCCAGTTATGGCAGATTATAACAGTAATGGTCTGATATCAGACAGGTATATCCTTACTCCGGTGAATCTTATTATGTACCTTTCCAAGTTGTTTGTTCTTTCGTGAATATGGATATATCTGCGTTGAGCTGGAAATTAGCTTTAAGTTTCTCAGTGGTTCTAAGTTTCTAACAATGTTACCATCTGTTAGATAAGACCCTTCATCATGACCTTTGGTCCTTGCTCTTCTTATCAACATATTGTGATATTGACCATAAAAACCAGAAGTAATGAAAATTACAACCTTCCTGCGAACTTGAAAAGTGACTCGAGATAATTGCCTTCAACACAGTAAGAGCTGAAACTACAGATAGCATGGAGAATACAAAGACTATAATTCAATACGTGTATAGCTTGCACCAGATATTATGACTGGTGGCAGATAACAGGTTTACATGAATAGTCGATGACTACAATCCAAACACCCAGTTCTTGAAGACGTTGAACTAAATCTGAACTCATATCTTTAGACCAGAATGCCACCTGCTTTCCGTCACCAAAGGATTGATTGACCTTACTGTTATCAATACCAAGACCAAAGTTTGTTTCATCCAAATGTTTAACCCCTCAAACCTTTTTCCTGTTCCAAAATCTGTGCCATTAAATAAACGAAACTTGTGCTCTCTCGTTTAACTAGAAGAGAGTTCACCACCATTGTGAATTTAGACGTGTTATCATCATCCCAAATCATTCGAGCAGAAGGTGATCGCTCGGCAAAGAAAAGTTCTGAGGCCTTGCCTACATAAAAATCATATGAAGGATCAGACTCCGAAAATGCGTTACTGTTGACTGGAAGCACGTTCCCATCCACCACCCAGGAACTGTACCCAGATTGTAAGGTCAACATAGTCTGCTGCAGGTCGGCTGTTTTCTCGAGTGAGGAGTAAGTCTGGGGAAAAAAAAAGAGCAACACCCTGGTACTTGTGAATGGATGAAAACTGTCCAAGTATTCAGCAGAATGCAGAGTAATAGGCGTGGCTGATAATGGTGATGTTGCGTATGCGAATATGTTTTGAACTGAAGGAAATAGGACAAGCGGTCTGATGTTGTATAAAATCACATAGCTGTGGTAAAACATGAAGCGTTCTGTGGTTATCCTGTTGTTTGGGACATTTATCCCATACATTTGACAAAATTGTTAACTCACTAAGATAAGGCCACATCACAAATGAATGACATTAGAATGCATTACAATTGTGAGAATGCGATGATTAAAATTCATTAACAGTATCCGTTCACATAATCATGTAGCTGGTTTCTTGCGAGCAAACCGCTGCAAAGATGTTGGTAGTTCCACTTGCTCCATTGCTTTTTGCTTCTTTCTAGCCACTTGTTCGTCCTCTTTCATATGTTGTTCCACAAAAGGCCTCTTGGCACTGGCAATTACCTCCTGCTTCTTCTTCTTCATCTTACTTGGCTTACTCCTTCCCTTTGTTTTCTTCTTAGGGACAATGTCCTTGGCAGCTTCAACGGCAGCTTCCAGCTCAGCCTCTTTCTCCTCCTTTGTTGGCTTCTCTCTCCTAGGAGGTATCACTGTGCCAATCTTTGTGGGATCAAACATAATTGTCTCAGGTGGGAGCTTATTAAGTAGCCTTTGCACTTCCACCTCTTTTCTCTGTTTGCGTGTTTCAAATGGATTCGCCAGCCACGTATCAAAATGAGGCTCCCCAGAACCAGGAATCAGAATACTAGACCACCCCATGGAGTGCCCTATGCATAAAACATCTTCATACGGTCGAAACAACGCCTTTTCTATTTGATATCCTTTAACTAATGGATGCGTCATATATCTCTCGTACTTCTGACTCCCAGAAGAATCTCTCAGGACCTGTAGAAAAGATCCAGTTCCACGAGCGAGCAGACCCTTTTGACTGAAATCCAAGGTCTCTGCCTGACCTGGTAGCGTTTGGAGTGGCCCCTTCAGATTCCTCATGTCCCAGAGCTTGACTTTTTTCTCTTTCCCAGATGTAGCCATGAGATCACGATTAGTAGGGTGAAATGCTATGGCCGAGATGGGCCCTTTGTGGCACAGCATCTCAATAACAGCAGATGAGCTTGTAGGACTCCACATGGTGACTTTACCTCCTGAATGACCCAAAGAAAGAAGACCATTGTGGCGGTTCACCTGCATCACATCAGTACGGCCAAACCCTGTCCTGTAACTACCTACCATCCGACCATCTGTGACGTCCTGATAATGAAGCTGACCATAATCATTTATTGATGCCAATAGTTGGTGTTGTCCAAGATAACAAAGCCTTAGAGCTGCACCATGTTCCTACATAATAAGAGATATAATCTTTAGTTGCAAACTCCATATTGACGCACCTCAAAACAATTTACTAAAATTTACGGCAAACAAACTCTTGCTTTGTCACGATACTCAAAATGGAAATGGAATTATAAAAAAACAGTAATTCTGAATATCGAAATCTTCTTTCAGCAACAAAAGCTGTAGAATGTTTATTTTACACAAAAAAACAAACATAATAATGAATGATTATCAAACACAAACAGGTACAGAAGACATTGTTACCCATCATATGCAGTAACATGCCACTAATGATTGTACAAAGCCTTTAGAATGATTGCAGTATTATAAGTCATGGATGAAACAGTTATCTAACAAACAATCAAGTAGGTTCAGTATGCCAACCTTTAAGCAGTGAAGTTCAGTGCCATTCCGATTATAGATATATGGATACCTGCAGTAAGGCATAAGTGAACATCATTATGAAGCAAGGTAACACCATAAAATACAAGCGGACAAACTTTAAAAAAGAAGATAAACTGAAGCAAAGGACAAAATATGTTCTAGCCACATAATCTATCATCATGCATAAACAAAGAAAATAAGTAAAAGAGGTCTGCAGCTGATGAAAAAGCAGACTGTCAACCAACATAAGTGTAATTTATACTGCTTGAAACAAAAATTTTAGGATCCATAACTTTTTTTTCGAGCATAATGATGATGAGAAAAGAGTTTTGTGCAACAGACTAAGCACTCAACCATGTTGATTTGAAAGGTAACCAAGTAAAAACTTATGATCATATCAAACTAAAGACAATTATTAATTACAGCACAGTTTTATACTTTTTCTGGGCTGCAGCAAACATTGTCTCATTATGCAAGAATACCACATCACGAACCGTCACTCAACCATGTTGATTTGAAAGGTAACCAAGTAAAAACTTATGATCATATCAAACTAAAGACAATTATTAATTACAGCACAGTTTTATACTTTTTCTGGGCTGCAGCAAACATTGTCTCATTATGCAAGAATACCACATCACGAACCGTCTCCCTAACCTGAGAAACAAAACCAGCAATGTGCTAATCAGTCCATATGCCACACAGATGTCAAAGTACAAAGAATCTCCATACAAATTTCCTGTACATCATTGAAAAAAAAAAAACAGGTCTCCTACTAATGACTCAACTGCACATTTGCAAAACACTTCACAGCGGTTGATTACAAATTTACTATCATGTTCACCCATCTAAAAGCAAGGCCACTATCAAATGCGGACAGTGTAAAATTACAATCACAATGAACTAAGAATGTAACTCTAAACAATATTGACCTTGTGATTTGCAAAACCAAAAGTCTTGGCAGTTTATAAGCAAAAGGTTTTCATAACAAAAGGTGGAAAACTATGTTTACACAAAATCTACATGCATGCCTTGCCACTTTCCTCTCCCAGAAAACTAATAGACAATATAAAATATATGGGTCCATGTTTCAACCTATGTAGCACCGACACCGACACTCCGACCTTAGAAGTGTCGGTGCTACATAGGTTTCAACAAACATTTATGATTTATTTGTTCTGTTTTTAAACAATATTGACCTTGTGATTTGCAAAACCAAAAGTCTTAGGGTTTATAAGCAAAAGGTTTTCATAACAAAAGGTGGAAAACTATTTTTACACAAAATCTACATGCATGCCTTGCCACTTTCCTCTCCCAGAAAACTAATAGACAATATAAAATATATGGGTCCATGTTTCAACAAACATTTATGATTTATTTGTTCTGTTTTTAAACCTGGCATCATTAGTATATTTGAACTTTGCATATAAGATATAAAACAAGTGAACGTGGTTGCAAAAGCACACATAAGAGCAATGCAGTATCACTTTTCAGTATCCTACGATACCTGAAATTCTTTGATCAAGCTCATTTGTTTCATGTCTACAATAGCTAAATGGCCCTTGCGTCCACCAACCATCATGTATCGACCACTTGGCGTGAAATCCAGCCTGTACGGACCGAGATCTGCAGATGAATTTAGATCGATGATAAATATTTAAAATACAGGTTTGATACATACTAGAGCTTTCTTCATGTTTTAGCTTTCATAATATCCTAGAAGTTATTAACAAGGGTGATCTACTGTTAGGTCATCTATAGCTCTATGTAAGGGCCAATAGGTACTGCTGGAAGTTAGTGGAATGAGATTGCCCCCTTTTTTTTTTCAACAATATCCCTCAATTAATTTGTGAGTCTTGGTGTGATTCTCTTCATCCTTTTCTTTAAAATCAGTTCTTTAACCAGAACAATTCCCTAAGACCTTAAGCACAGTAACAACTTGTTCTCCTACATTTCACTGTGATTAAATTGAAACTGAAGTGTCATGATAACAATAAATTAAAAGTTTGGATGGACTAGGAGTCTTACAAACCAAATTGAGCAAAGACGATGATATACATTGGTGTAACATGAAGTGATGACCACCATGACAATCGTGACACAGTAAAAAGAATAGAGAACGTACTATCTCTATAAAGTTACCTGATGCATAAAAACCATACTATTGCTGGTCTTCTTAGATTAATCAAGTGGAAAAGGCTTTGTATACTAGTCATTATCAATTGTCTTTTACAGAAAAAAATGGTGTTAACCTGCACCCATGCAGTAAACCATGAGGATGATGGTGATAGGATGACAAAAAAGGAAGGACTACAAAAAGATATCTAGCGAGGATGTCCTGTCTAAGTAATCTTTATTAAAACATTTCAGTCTCTTGGTCACATTTACATACAACAAGGAGCCCTTAAAAACTAGTTAGCATTTTGAATTGCTGATTGATAAAAGTTTCTATGCTTAGATTTTAGGCCATTGGCTACTAGCTAGTAGCTAATAGCATAATATGTTTAAGATTAGCTTTAAAGCTTAATTAATGAAGCAAAATCATTACAGTTCAGGGTTAAGCAAATTAGCCACTGTTAAGGATTTTGAGTGTAGCATTGGTCAGTAGTCACTAAGTTCGCAGCACCCTAGTTAGCATTGTACTTGAAAACTTGGGCTGTACATTTATTAAAAAGTAAACAAGTTATTAACAAAAGTTGAGATTTCAACCTGGTACAACAATATCGTATTGATTCCTTGTGCTTAGGATATCTACTGCAGGGGTTATATCCTGCTGTTTGGTCCTCCATGTCTTCTCTAAGCCTTCAGGCTCCAAATAACCATCTTCACTTGGTCGAAGGTACTAAAATATATCACAAATGAAAAACCATGAAATCTATGTTATCACGTGGATGATTCAATGATTTTCACCTAAACACAGTAAACTGGAGATGTGTATACTAATCAAAAGATTGAAGCCATAAACGTATACAATATTGTTACAAAATCCAACATACTGTCAAGAATGAGTAATTCTAAGACATCTCCTTTTAATGTTCATAAGTTCAAGACTGATTGACACACCATATTACTTGAAACTCACCTTCTCAGCCTTGGCAGCAGCTTGTGCGGTTTTGAGATGTAATTCTTCTCTAAATGCTAGTTGACCCTTCAACTTTTTATCTTTCAATGCCTGCAGACACGAAATCAAGATGCAACGAATTTCAAAAAACAAAACTAGTTAACTCTCATAAGCGCCATTAGGAGGTTCTTTTCCATACCTCGAAATTGGCTTCTCCACCTCTGAGATACTTGTTCTTCTTTACATCCATCTCATCAATGAGCTCCTGCAAACCAATATTAAAAACCCTTATATATATTTGCAAACATCCTCAAGAAAATAACTGTTCCATCTCCATTACAAAGACACAAACACTCACCTGCTCCGTCGGAGGCACAATGGCGCCATGGCCTTGATTCACACCCTTCACACCCATCTTCCTTACTCCAATTCCAACTGCAATATTCAACGACTTTTCTTAAACTCAAACAAACAAAATGGGCATCTTACAAACACTTTGATTCAAACCCCCAAATTCTTCTCCGTTTCATTTCACACCCAATTCAAATTTACTTGAAAACATAATAAGACTAAGTGAGAGTTAACAACGGAACTGGGTCCGGGCACCCAGTTCAACAGAACCATGAAAACAGAAAAACCAAACCAAAACAAAACAAACTGAGACTGGTGCCGGCAACCAACTAAGACATAAGTGAGTAATAACAGTTACCTCTATAAAGTGAAACAGCGGCACAACTTGTGTTCTTGAAGAACAGAGCGCTTTGAGTTTCCAGAACGGTAGGGTTTTACTATAGGACACAAATCAAGGTTTTAGCAACAAAAACCAAAAGGCCAAAAGGTGGGCTTACGGGGCAACCGGGGCTTCAAATCGGGTCAAAACCCAAACAATGAAAAAAACTAAACAGGCTGTCGGGTCAAAGCCCAAAAAAGAAAAAAGAAAAAAGAAAACAAAAGGAATATCCGTTACCGAATATCCATATCCGAAGAGTTGACATAGACGACGTCGTCTCATTAACAACCACGCCCCGGCGGGACCCACCATGAGGATCAAGATGCCTGTCGGCTTTCGCGGTCGTTTCGTCACCAAAGCTGTTGTTATATAAGTCTGAGTCTCCAAACCTCTCGAAACCCATAAAAGCCATCGTCGGATTTTCTCTCTGTTTTTGATAATTTTCTCGGCGTGAAATTCGGAATGGACGGCGGCGGGTCGGAGCATCAGCGGGGCACAGTGACGTGCGGGTCGTGGATCCGGCGGCCCGAGAATGTGAATTGGGTGGTGTTGGGGACCAAACACTCGAGTTCATCTCCTTGTTCAGTTCTCACCGTCTTCTCCTTCGACCCCATCACCAGCTCTCTCTCCTCCTCTCCTCTGGTTTGTCACCTTCTAATTCTTCTGGTTTTGGTTTGACTTTTTTCTGGGGTATGACTTTTTTTAAAATTTTTGATTTGGGTTAAGGCGAGTTATGTGTTTGAAGCGGTAAACGGTGAGCCTGTTGCGATTGCGGTGCACCCGAGCGGAGACGACGTCGTTTGCTCAACCTCCAACGGTGGCTGCAAGTGAGTTCCGAAATTTAAGGGTTTTTTTTGCTGTTATTGTTGTGGGTCATGTGTTTGGGTGTCTTCTGTTTTGTTAGTTGCGAAATGTGTTCTGCTTTTTAGTCTTGTGGTCATACAAGTGTGCTCTTTTTATCTCGAGAGTTAAAATTTAGCCAGAAAATGAAGTTATCAGTTGTTGGTTTCAAGGGTCGATATCTGTTTGTTAAAACAGGACATTTTAGTAGGAAATATCAATTTGGGGTCTAGCATCTCTGACCAGAACAAAGATGATGTTTTTCTTTTGTTCTCTTTGTATTATGATCTTTGCTTTTATATCGAGATATGTTATGATTTGTTTTGGGGTTTGCACATAAGTCAAAGATAGAGGCGAAATGTTGTGAGCATAGTTTGTTGTATGGTTTTATCAGCTTGCCATGGTTTGCTCTTCATTAACTTGAGTTTTACCTTCTTCTTTTTTTTCCCTTCTGCATTGCACGACTGTGTATTTACATTTTTGTTTGAGATGGTCAACTGCTAGAGTCCCATCACCACCACCGCTGCTATTTTGCCATGTGTTCTTAGTGGTTGATATTTCCATTAAAATGTCATGAATGAATTTTGTTTGCAGACTGTTTGAGTTATACGCACAAGATTCAAATGTAAAGCTATTGGCAAGAGAATCAGTTCCCCTGCGCGGAATTGGTCCACAGAAGTGTCTAGCTTTTAGTGTTGATGGGTCTAAGTTGGCCACCGGCGGTGCGGTAAGCAACAATCTTTGCTGCTGTGTTGCCTTATAAATACATTTTCTGAAACATGTATTCACATATATTAATCAATGATAGGATGGGCATATGAGAATTTTTGCGTGGCCAAGTCTGTCCATAATTTTAGATGAGGCACACAAATCTGTCCGCGATATGGATTTCAGGTGAGCACCCAACTTGTTTCTTTGTGTATACTGTATAACGATAGAGTGCATGTACCATTAATTGCAGGAGAATAATACTTTCAAAGAAGTATTGTCAGATCATTTGGACTTATGTTTTAGCCAGATTACTGGATGTTTTCTCTTTGCTGTATCTTCCACTCATAAAAAAAATATCATGAAGTTTTCTTTGTATCAAAAAATGTCTAGAAGCTGTTTGAGATCACTCTTCACTAAACGTAGTTGAATATTGTTAAGCCCTAAGAAACACTTATTTGTGTTTGAAGTGTATAAAATAACTTTGTGTACATAGTTACTTACCCATGTCTATAATCTAGATTTACTGATGCAGTTTGCTAGTCTAGGTTATCCCTAGGCCTCTTTTATACCCTGTATTGTTATTTTCAATATATCAATGCATAAACTAGCTACATTCAGATGTTTAAGTTTGGCTTGGTTGGCATAATTATTTGGTTCTTGTAAAGGTTATTTATTTTAGTTAATGTGATAGTGGACATAATCCTTCTATTATCTTTGAATGCAGTAATTCTCCTTTGATCAAAAGATCTGTAAAGTTTACTTTGAAGCATTTTATTCTTGATGATATGATGAAAGTAACAGTTAATGGTTTTGAATTTTTCATGTATAATTTTCTATTTGCTTCTTCTCTGATTGTAGATTTACCCTTCTCTTTAGTCCGGATGTTAAACCTATTGAATTGCTTTGTATATCTCTAGCTTAGACTCAGAGTTCTTAGCTTCGACATCTACTGATGGCTCAGCAAGAATATGGAAGACAGAAGATGGTGTTCCTGTGGCTACTTTGACTCGCAACTCAGTAAGTTGTATCTGTACAACTTTTGGAAAAATATATTTTGGTTTAGTTTCTTGTATTTTAACATCATACTATGTCTTTGATTAATGGAGGATGAAAAGATTGAACTCTGTCGCTTTTCTAAGGATGGGACAAAACCCTTTCTATTTTGCACGGTTCAGAAAGGTATGCGCTAGGTTCTCATGTAAATGATTATACCATTGTTTCTCAGACTGTATTAATTATTTTTTAATTAAACAGGTGATAAAGCTTTAACTTCAGTTTGGGATATAAGTACATGGAAAAAAATTGGACATAAAAGGCTACTCAAGAAGTCTGCAGCGGTTATGTCTGTCAGCAAGGATGGAAAATATCTGGCTTTGTAAGTACTAAATTTAGATTTGATCTGATTATTTACACTAGGCTACATACATATTCGTCAGCTGTAGCTTCAATTTGAAAATTAGGCATTGGTGGAAATTAGGTGGAAGACTAGTTCACACTGTATGTGCATTTAAACACGAACAGAAGTGTGTGCTTGCACATAGGGATGTTTATATGGTTGAGCAAAATTATATACAAAAGTGATCTTGTTTTCCAACTGTTTGCTGTGCTGTTATATTTAAGCTCACAGAACTCCATGAACAGTCTGTTTTGTTTTGTTAAACAATGAGTAAAGGCACTTAATAGATACTGTTGATGAGGAATCATAAACCAGTGATTCTCCAGTTTTGGAGATTGTATTGCAACAAATTTATGATCGTCAGTTTGGCTATTTTGTGATGTCCACTTCTGTTAACTTTTAGTAACCTCCATTTGTTCTGGCTCCTATGCTAATTTTCTTCCTTTAAAATTTTAGGGGAAGCAAAGATGGAGATATATGTGTGGTTGAAGTGAAGAAAATGGAGGTTTGCCACTGGAGTAAGAGGCTACACCTGGGAACTTACATTGCCACTTTAGACTTCTGTCCCACTGAAAGGTTTGGCTTTACAATTTCTGATTCATATAGTTCTATCAGTCACAAACAGAATCTTAGCCTTTTGAATTACGGAATACAGATCAACATAATCCTTAATGTTAACTACAACTGGAACCAAGTTTAGTTTTCAACTGATAGGTGGATTTATTTTTCCTCGATAATAATTCATGAATTTATGATGTGTTATAAGAATGTTTTAGTTGTGTTATTAGACATTTTCTTTGTTTTAATACCAAATTTACTTGTGTCCTGGAAAGTAAGTGCAATAAAAGTCATTCCATTTTAAGTCTAATTTCTAGGCCTTCATTCTTCTGAATGTCCTTTGGATCAGTAGCACTTTTTCCTGCTTCTAGCTTTCTCCAATGAACAGAAATTTATCTAATGTCTTCCCAGGTTTAGAACATGCTAGATCTCTCCTTTCCTCTTCTGCAATGCGATTCTAAGTTGCTTTATGTTTGCATTTAAGATGGTGTTTCTAATTGTTACATTCAATGATACAATTATGTGAAACGTGAAGATTAATTTTTATCAGCTCTTGTATCTTTTGTGCTGAAAAAAGTTCACTATATGAGTCGTTATATAATTGTAGATTATCAATGTTAACTATGATAAAGAACTTCGTAGTCTGCATATGTATGCAACTACTTCCCCTCTTGGTTTTTTTCCTACACAAGTGTTGATTTGTTTCCAGGGTTGTGCTAACCACCTCTAGTGAATGGGGAGCGGTGGTCACCAAGTTAAATGTTCCTGCAGATTGGAAAGGTTGTTCTCTCATCCTCTTGTTTATTTCTTTGTTTTTTTTTTGTTTGTTATTATACATAATATATACACACCCCAACTGTATGGCTAACTTGTTTGCTCTTGTTTGAAATTTGCAGAGTGGCAGATCTATTTGGTGCTTTTAGGGCTGTTTTTGGCTTCTGCCGTCGCATTTTACATCTTCTTTAAGAAGTCTGACAATTTTTGGAACTTCCCTCTTGGTAAAAATCAACCAGCAAGACCTGAGTTCGGGGCATTTCTGAAAGATTCGCAACCTTCAGATGATAGAAACATTTGGGGTCCTGTAGACATGTGAGAATTTTTATCCTACTGTGTCTACCGACCATGCAATTGCAATGTAACATCAGCAACTGAACACAAACTAACCTCTTGTGGGACACTGTTTGTTATTTGTAGTATTCAGAGTGTGTTATTTGTGAACTTCTTCGTTCAATTGTGAGGAATTCTTGATTACATTTGCCTTCTACAAGTTACTTTTGCTCACCCTATGAATTTATGAGAGGCATCAACACAAAATTTGAAGGGTTGCTACATATGGATAGTAGTTGAAACTGGTGAAGCTATACACAAACCTGATAGTAAAATTGGCAAACTATTTTCAGTCAAATACTCAGAACTGGAACAGTGGAACCTTGATTGGTTATGGAATATACAGTTTTACTGAGTGCTTATACTTCAGCCACAATTAGGAAGTTCTTTTTAATAAAAAATGTGTTACAAAAAGGAAAACTGGAAATTGTGGAAATGTTTATTGCCTTCCACATTTCAATTGTCGACCTTCTCATAAGTACTTGGCATAATAGCCAATTTGCTACCATAGGATTCACCCTAGTATCAATTTGCTACCCTATCTTTTATTTCTGCCAATTTGCTATTTTAGGTCTTCATAATTATAGCCAATTTGCTATCCAAAGTATTAATTTTGCCAATTTGCTATCTAAAGTATTAATTTTGCCAATTTGCTACCCCATGTTTCTAAAATTAATTAACTATTTTGCTATCATTTTGTCATATCAAATGTTCGCTTCTTCCTAACAAGTGATATAATTTGAAAATCCAAATAAATAAATTGGTCAATCTTGAAAACCCTAGGGTAGCAAATTATGCTTAATGTTAGTAAATTGACAAAATTAATACTTAAGGTAGCAAATTGGCAGAAATAAAACTTAAAGTTGCAAATTGACACTAATGTATATCTTGAGGTAATAAATTGACAATTATGCCCAAGTACTTTAAGAAATAAAAAGAAAGGAAAAAGAATAAGTGAAAAACTTCAAAATTTGCCATTGCCAAGGAATCGAACCCAGGTCCCAAGGTGACAAGCGGGAGTACTTACCACTATACTACAATGACATGGATGCTTGTTTTGTTGTTTCTTCTTTATTACCACAACCACTTCTTCAGAGCTCCTCCAAAGTACTGTACAACTGAAGATGCAAATGGTGGGATAGTCAAGATTGCAGCCAGAGGCGGAACCACAACAGGCTAACCTGGGACTCAAGTCCCACCCAAAATTTTGGGGGCAAAAAAAAAAGCTACATCTAATTAAGATATATATCATCAGGTAATCAGGATAACAAGTCTCACCCCAAGCAATAATTCCTACAATTAATACATAATGCAACAGCCCAACACCTAAATCATATTCAAAGTCGTGTTCGATTATTTTTTTGGTTCATTTCACATCTGATTAGTTTTTTTGCTTCTCATAATCTAAATTTATATATCTTACTTTTCAATTCATTTTTAAGAAAACTAAAGACTAAGTTAATTCAACAAAATAATGACTTCAATTGTTGTATGGGGGATTGGATTTGGGACAGACTGTTATATGCTTATCTCAGATGGAAGACTAAGTTGAAATAAACAAACTGGTGCTTGAAAATGAAGATTCAGCCTCTTATGCGAGGAATCAACACGTACTTGACTTCGATCATGTGATCAGTTTGCCAAACTCTAGGTTTCTTTTAAGAGACATACATCATTTGCGAAGTTCTTTACATGTCTTTATTTCGATTAATTATATCAGAGAAGTGAAACATTAATGTTAACACATTCACCAAAGCAAATGAAGTGAGGAGTACGTTATATTGCTTTAGGCACCATGCAAAGACTGAAACAGATACCCGTGGAAGGTTCAGAAAATTAGTCATTCTGATTGGCCTGGTAGATGGAAGAAAGTCTTCCATGTTGGAGTGCCATCAATAGGAAGTATCATAGTGTTAATTATCACTGAGAGCTATGAGAACAACACCTAAACCCGTCAAGCTTACTTTGAGTTATGGTGCGAGTTTCAATTTCTTCGAGGGCGACGGAACAGTGACACGAAGAGGACCGGTTTCCCTGAAATTTCGACGAGCAAAACCCTAGAGCAGCCTGTCGACATTGTTACACCAAATAATAAATTGATCAATAATTTTTTCAAACTTGTATGATATAATGGTCCCTTATCTTACGGGAAATTCTACTGTGCGCGGCTGCATAAGATGTAGCAGCAGAATCCATCATACACACCCCCACAAACAACACATTTATTTTCTGACAGCCCTCTATCTATCATTCAATTATGTATGTATAGAATACAGTTATCTTACTGACAAGACTGACAAGTGGCCTTATCTTGGTAGCCATGCTTGACTTGGACATTTTATCAGCGACTTATCAGATCCCTAGCTAATTAACTAGGCAACTACCAATCAGACATGCATTATTCGAGTATTTGACTTCTTAAACTATCTCTCTGGTGCTTGTTAATGGCTGCTAGTTCTTCGTCTTCATCATCCGGAGAGACTGGAGGCAGTCTCAAGTACGACGTTTTCATCAATTTCAGAGGTGCAGACACTCGTAGGTCTTTCGTCTGCCATCTTTACGAAGCTCTGAAACAGAAAGCACTCGACATCTTCATAGATTCCCAAGAGCTCGGAAAAGGCGATGAGCTTTCGGAGATACTCACAGCCATTCAAGACTCGAGACTTTCAATCATAGTTTTCTCTAAACACTATGCCTCTTCTACATGGTGCTTAAAAGAACTGGTCCAGATTTTGGAGTGTGTGAATACGCAGAAGCACAAAGTGGTGCCCATTTTTTATGAAACAGATCCTTCTGATATTCGCAAGCTGAAGGGGAGTTTCGAAAAAGCTTTTGCAAAACACGAACGCGATTCAAATATCGACAAGGAAGAGTTGGAGAGCTGGAAGTCCAATTTAACAAGAGCCACCAATTTATCCGGCTACGACTCCAGAAATTATCAGTAATATTTTTCATACTCTCACTTTAACTCTAGAATAATGATCATATATAATTATATTATATATTGTCCCAATATGCGTAGTTTGTGCTTGGGTTTTGTTTTTGTAGGAGGACATATAGTAATGTGTTAGTCATGATCTAGATCTCATCTAGACAATTGATAAGCTCATATGTATATATGAAGAGTAGGGTAATAAAATGCATGCTAACACAGTACAGTAATAACTTTTCATTGACAAAACAAAACTTATCTTTTTCTGCTGAAAGGGGACTGTTTTTTTTTTCTTTCTCCTGTGGTTAGAGTTTTAGAGACAAGCCAAACCCTCAACAGTCAACACGCAAAGCTAACATCTTCTTCTGTGTCCTCGCAATATAGATTGATAATTAATCCAAATCTGATTCCAATCCAACATGGGGAGGATTTTCTCAGTCTTCCCAGAGAATCACGTGACAATGTCCAGTGGTACTCTTTTTTAATCACCATTTGACACTTATAAAGGTGTATTCAATCTAAATTTTAAAAAAATCAGAATGAATTTAAATAATATATAGATTTTATAACTCTATAAATTGTTTCAATTCCATATAGAGTTTCTGACTTTTGGTAGATTTGATTTATTAGTATTCCTTTATATTTAAAAAGTCTATAGACTATTGTACTAACAATAAATATGATAAAAGATTGAACATGCGTATTAACTAGAACTAGTATTCAAAGACAATCTATAACATGTACATCGTTTGTTCTTTGCATGCTTCAAGATTAAGAAGGCCTAAGATACAAATGTCACAGCCCCGAAATTTGAATGATAAAAATTTGAATTCGAAGCCATGAAAACTCTAAAATAATCTCAAATATATTGAAATCATCTTATTATAACAGTGTATCGAAACTGAGTACACAGCATGACTCAATATACTTGAATAATACATAACCAGTTTATACCTCAGTATTATAACCAATGGAAATGTAAAATTCACTCAATCATCACTACAAACAGAAGAAAAAAAATCTTCAGAGTAAGCCCTCTGAATATGCTAATCCCCACCTGTAGAATTATCCCATATATTATCGAATTAGTGCACCGGGATTGTAAACACAAACCCGGTAAGCTTTTCAGCCCGTATGAGTAAACCAATAGTAAACATACATCACATACAAAGGAAATATGTCAAATAACATTTAAAGACAGACGTACTCATGTGACATTGGGCAACCCATCTGTTACCGAAAATCATTTAAAAACATGGGTACTTATGAACAGTACCCATGAACAATACCCATGAACAGTACCGAAAATGTCCCCCCTTTTCTCTTTAATTCCCATATTTATACTATTTTCCAAAAATGTCCAAATACATTTTGATTCGTAACTTCTTCATACAAACTTAGATTTAGGTGTGCCACGTGTCCACGAATTCGTATTGACGAACTCTACGACTTTCATGATTGACGTTTTCTGAGATTCCTAACAGATTAAAAGTCAACTCTTGACCCCTCACGGTAACGTTTCTAAGTATAAAACGCTCGAACACTTTCATTTTCTCCCTCGTACTATATAATCGATCACTACCAATTATCTCCCAATAATAATTAAAAAATAAGTATAAAATTCCGGGATATTACAACAGATTTGAACCAACGCATTTGCTCCAATAAGCATTGCAAGATGGCAACATATACATTTGCAATTACAAGCCTAAGATACAGATTCAAATCACAGAATTGTCCAAGCAAATATTGCTTATAAATAGTTATTGATTTTTCAACAGAAACATCGTCCTTCACTTAATCTTGAAGCTTGTATCTATACGCTATTTTGGTCCTCCCTGGAGTGTATATCAGTCCGGCCTGCTATTGTTCTCTCTAGCTGACATGTATGTCGTCGCTGTGAATGACCTCAACGCTAAGCTTTTCATGCTTTGACATGCCTATGTATTATGATCGATAATTCTCAGCTGATGATCAAAACAAAAGCCACAAGTCTTCTTTTTGTCTGTGGCTAAATTCCATAATACAACTAAGGCATCAACAATTATACATGCAAACCAATGACAGAGATGCATCAAACATGGACTATATATATATATATATATATAAGTTTAAAATCTTCATTCAACAACCCAAAACTTTTTGATAGATGAAGCCGTCCATAATCGTTTGACCATTATAATGATATTACATTTTAACAATTGAATTGGATTTCAAGTTTCTAACAAAATGAAGAATGGAGCTTTTAACTCCAAAAAGAATAAAAAAGACTCATATATGCCCCTTTTAAGGCTTGAATCCTCTTAAGTTTGATGATACAATGAAATTATAAACAATCACAGATTCATGAAATGAAATCAGAATCATAATCATAAATTTACATTCTGTTGGTTTGAAATCATAATCATAATCATAATCATAAATTTACATTCTTAACAATAAAAAGAGTTGCAAGACCAAGTATTAGATCTATTTTACACATTTAAACATTCAGCTAGCTTAGGTGCATATCCCTGTTCTTATGTAGGCAGTCAGAAGCCAATGGGGAGCAATTACCAAGTTTAGATCAAGACTATCGTCATTAATTAATGCAAGTACCAAAAGATTTATGAATACACGACATAGCAATATCAATAGAGGACAAAGTTTGTATTCAACTCAATTGATATGAGAATAGACTTCATATAAAGATCCTAATTATTCTCCAATAACAACAGTACAAACTTGTTAGTCTCAGTACTATCTCCACATCATACAAGGTTGGTTTAAAGTTGGGAAACGCTTCCCTTCCATGGGCATTTGATGGCAGCCTAATCATATGTTCTAATTTCAAAAGGGCAATACTACAGTGACTTATAAATAGCATCTCGTGGTTCATAAGATCTCAAAATTTAAGCATCAAATATAATAGTGCATATACATTAACGCAAAGACCGTAAGGTCTTATAGCTTCAATCTTCAATCTCGCTATTTAAGGCATACCTGCAGGTAGGGATTCTGACAATATTGCGGTAGTTCGATCCTGTTACAGCCTCGAAATTTCGAATGATAAAAATTCGAATTCGAAGCCATGAAAACTCTAAAACAATCTCAAATATATTGAAATCATCTTATAATAACAGCGTATTGAAACTGAGTCCACAACACGACTCAGTCGACTTGAATAATACATAACCAATTTATACCTCAGTATTATAACCAATGGAAATGTAAAACTCACTCAATCCTCACCACAAACAAAAGAAAAAAGTCTTCAGAGTAAGCCCTCCGAATATGCTAATCCCCACCTATAAAACTATCCCCTACACCATCGAATTGGTGCACCGAGATTCTAAACACAAACCCGGTAATCTTTTCAGCCTGTATGAGTAAACCAACAGTATAACATATATCGCATACAAATGAAATATAACAGATAACATTTAAAGATAAACGTACTCATGTGACACTAGGCAACCCATCTGTTACCCAATATTATTTAAAAATATGTGTAATCATGAGACATTGGGCAACCCATCTGTTATCCACAATCATTTAAAAATATGGGTACTCATGAGACCCAGGTACCCATTTGTTACCCCTCATGCAATACACCGACATGCACTGGGCAACCTATATGGTTACCCAAAATCATTTAAAACATGGGTACTCATGAGACCCAGGTACCCATATGTTACCCTCATGCAATACACTGACAGACACTGAACCTCCCATTTGTTACCCAATATCACTCAAAAACATGGGTACTCATGAGACCCAGGCAACCCATCTCTTACCCCTCATGCAGTACACTGGCAGACAGACTAGAGCTCTAACTGAATCGTAACCGACACCCGACCAAGGCTTGGTTTCGATTACTGTTAACAACGTCTGAAGACCAGAAAACGTTTTAACAAGACTCAATGTTAAAACCACGTACAATATAACAATCCACACATGTTATTGTACTACAACCAAGCGACTCTTGCACAACAATATTTATATAGTCACCCTAAAAATCTATTATACCGGAAGGTACGTTATCTCCCTTCCGGTCTCATCCACCACAATAAATCAAGAACACGAAACAACCTCAATATTTAAATAAAAATTGTGACATTATATAATATAGCAACCCATATATATGTATCTTATTTACCATTTTCGTATACATACACAACCCACTATATTATATAGATGTCACAGTTCAGTCTTTTTAAGAAATCATACATATAAGTCACCGCCAAGCGTAAACTTGTCATAGTGAGATTTACTTACCTTCACCATAATCCATAATCATTGAAACCTTTAAAAACTATTTATTAAAATAGCGTTTCACTTATCCATGAACCGTAGATGATCGAGTTCACGTAATTTAAACCAAAACATATTTTTAGAACAATTTTTTTATAAGCTAGTGATGCAATGAATATGTTAACAACTCAAACTAAATTCAATAATTATAACATTACTTCGATCATGATGATCATTATGAGGTTTAGTCACCTTATTTCATGCGTGCAACTTCTACGACACCAAGAGCAATTCCCTCACTCGTTTCGTCGATCACCTAAAGTGCTTTGAAAACGATACGTAAAATCTCAGTTGATGATTCATTACAGCTGAAACACTGTTCATGCCCCGCCACCATTCCGGTGACCACCAATGATCACCAAAATTTACCACCACAATCTAAAAAACATTTCCAACAACTTTCTAGTTGACACCAAAGTTTAAATCAAAGCCTAAACAGTCCAATTGATGAAGAACATAAAATCGGCACTATTTACAGACCCTAGAAAAAGAAATAATCGAATCTCCTTGTGTGTTTCGAAATAGATAAAATTGTTTTAGAGGGTTGATATACATCCTACAAGCTTTAAAACACAAGAAGAATCACCTTGATTGGTTGCCAGAGGAGCGAGTTCTCCTCACTTCTTTAAACGGAACAGCCGTATTGTCCCTTTATTTCTGGGCTTAAAACAACTCGAATCTCTCCCAAACAAAAACCTAGATTGGTAGGGAACGAAGAAACGGTTCCAACGCCACTAATCTCACTCAATTTCGTCGCCGGACGACGGAGATATGGCCGGAGAAATATTCGGCAACAAAGAGGGAAAAATCGTGTGAACAGTACCCGAGCTCTGATGAACAGTAACTGAGCTGATTTTGAGAAAAGAAAAACTGATTTTCTGATTTTTAATCTCCTCTCTTTTTCTTTTATACTCTTTCTAAAATCGGAAACCAAATTTTCGTTGCTAACAACTTTCACATACGACATCTGATTAACGCGTTTCGCGCGTCTACGAACTCGTATTGACGAACTCTACGACTTTCATGAATGAAGTTTTCTGAGATTCCTAACGGATAAAAAGTCAACTCTTGACCCCTCACGGTAACGTTTCTAAGTATAAATCGCTCTAAAACTTCCGTTTTCTCCCTCGTACTATATAATCGGATCACCACCCATTTAAATATCTCCGAATAATAATTAGAAAATAAATATAAATTTCCGGGATATTACAGATCTGATGGCGTTGTGGTGACGCCCAAGCCATAAAACATGTCGCATTCAACTCAAGCTCTCTTTCTCAATTAGGGTTTCCGATGAAAGAGAACACTTGATCGATCCCATGAGACATTCAAGTAAATATGCAATTTTGGAATATAACAGAGACTCAACTACTCAGTTTTGCTTACAGAAGAAATTTCCAGGTTAAGGTCAATTGGTCCTAAGTTCTTCAAGACCGCTGAAAAAGAAGTTCTTCAAAATCTGATGGTTGGAGACAAGATTCTGAGGGCTTCAGAATTTATATCTAGGCCCCTAAAATCCTTCAAATTCCTGCTATTAATAAAATCCTTATAAATTATTGACTTACTAAATGCCATCAGATTTAAAAAGAGTTTTTAAAATCTTAATTAAATACCACAAGATTTACAAAAGAGTTTCTAATCAAGATTTTAGAAGACTTTTATAAATCTTAATTGAATACCCATAGACTTTTTAAATCCAAAACAATTCAGCAGATTCCTCATCGAATACACCCGCCTTAGGATTTAATTTAAAAAAAATTATATTTAAGCTATTTTATAAACGAATATTTTGGGTTTCTTTCTAAAACCCTACACTCTACACTCTAATATCCTAAACCCTAAAACCCTAAACCCTATACCCTAAACTCTATACTCTAAAACCCTATACTCTAAATCCTAAACTCTAAACTCAAATTCCAAAATTCTAGTTCAAAATTATCAATACCCATGAAGATCATTTCACAAGTAATAATAATATGTAAAATTATAATTTTAGTGTAATAAATCCACGTGTCAAAATATAATAGGTGAGGGTGACCACTAGATATCGCCACGTAATTCTCTGAGAGCACTGAAATTTTTTTCCAACATGGGAGTACATGGAAATGGATTCTATCAATTTTTTTAATGAGTAGATCTTATTGCACTCTTATTAAATTATTCAGTACATGTTTTTACATATATAGGTCTCCTGACATTATATAAATAGTTATTGTTCGAAGTGAATTGATACGAGAATACCTTGTTAAAGAAATATAATTTATTATTTTATTAATTAATAATAGGGTCTTTATACATGCATTACATACGGAGTATGCCAAAGCTCTATCTATTATAATGAAGCATAATCTACTTCAAATAAAGAAATTTAATGAATCTAAGTAACTAAGACACATAAAAGATTCTGCAGTTTATTCTCTCGGTCCCTTTCCATAAGCCTTTACTTGCTAGGGTTAGGGTTTTGTGAGAAACAAAACTATGTGGCATCCGCTCTCATGCACCATGGTAGCCTCTATTGCTTCCATGACAGCATGTTTAGCGTCAAAACTTTCTCTTTCACACCAAGATGAACTTGTCGATCTTGGCAATCTCAAGAACTCGAAAAAAGGGTTTGTGGCTCCTCTCTTGTACCTAGTCGGAAAACTGAACACGGCTAGGGTTGTAGCTTTTGATCAATTCAGAAGCGATGTGCGTTCGATGTGGCGCTTGAATGCTCTGGTGGAGGTCCAAGAAAAGTGGCAATGACTTCATGTTCACCTTTACCAACGAAAAAATATGCAGTGCGTCAAAAAGGGTGGTCCTTGAGGATATCAGCGTGCCATGATCTTACTAATGATTATGACGGCTTCTCTGATATCATGGATGTCCCTTTGGATTATGTTTGGATATGGGTGGAAATCAAAGGACTTCCACCGACCCTAACGACAGCGTCTACGACGCAACTCATCGGTGAAACCATGGGCTCAGTGTTGCTTTTTAGGTTTCGAACCTTTTGATCAGCTCGATTACTCGACATCAATATTAATCATATAAGCATCGTTAGTAGTATAAAGCAACAATCTTGGACTGAATCACAATCAAATAACAATGAATTCACAACGAATTCACAATCAAATAACAACGAATTCACAAGAACAGAAAGTAAATCCTACACTACTATGTACATGTAATCAACCAATCAACACATAAGTAATCACCAAACAAATAACATAAGAACAAAGGAAACAAATAGGTTCGGTCATGCATCAAATTAGGTACGTGGTTCCTAATGCATATACACAGTTCATGCCGTAGGTATCTTAGTTCAACTTAGGTTCGGTCATGCATCAAATTCCTACGTGGTTCCTAATGCATATACACATAACACATTCGAGCTCAACTACTTGTCCTGCAACGAAATCTAACACACTAATTCATATGCAATTACGTATCACATAAAGAGATTAACATGTTTAAAGCACCATCCAAGCCGAACTTAAGCAAATAATCAGTGAGATAGCAAAGAATAAAACAACCACTCAACTACGTATATCATAATCGTTTATATCTTTGAATAATTAACATATGCGACATCAACTACTTATATCATGCACACTATTAATATAAGAACACACACCGAAATTTATCAAGAACAGAGACAGAAACCTCACAGCATAAAACCTAAAACCTAAAACCTACTTATAATTCGATCTGAGCTGTCCAGGGGAGCCGTCGAAATTGGACTATGAATCCTGATAGATTTTCTGATTCTTGTATGGATTGGGCTTTTAAGTACATACCTTCTTCCTCCTTGATATTCTAAACATTTATGCACAAAAATCTATTTAATAACATCATGGGAAATCCTTCTCCAACTTATATTTGAACTTCTTTTCCGAATGGAAATCCATTAAGTCGCACAACCTCTCCTTATCCTACTAGGAATTTGATTTTCAGTCTATCTTCTTTCCTTACACAACTAGGATTGTTTTCCTAATAAGAATAAGAAAGTTAGAATTAAAGAAATAGAAAAGGATGAATCCTACTCAAACAAGGAATCATATCTCAACAAAGATTCTCAACACTTAACACATTTTCATCATCAATTCACTTATATTTGAGTTAAGCTCTATCTAAATACTTATTCTAACAAAATGAACTAAAACACACTAAATAAGAGATAACAAAGAGGAAGAATAAGACATATACATTAAAAACGTCACACTTTGTACTCCTATCACCTTTTGGATTGCGTTTTTTTCGCTTTAGTAAAAATGACGGTCTAGAGTGGCTAGCTCGTCACTCTTTGTTTGATCATTGTATGAGCCTCATGCTCGCATTGACTTATGCCAAATAAATACGGTTCATGCATTCTCCTAGCCTAAAAAAAACTAAGACACACATAAAGACATAACCGTAGTAACCTGAAACAATTATCTAGATTTCAACAACAAACTAACTCCATCTTGGTATCTTTTTCCTTCTAGAACCTTCAATAATTTTATAAAGGACAAAATATTTGTTACTCCTTAAATTTTATCCTTAAAAATAGTTTTGTCAATTGTCTTTCAAATTAAACTGGTTAATCATTAATCTTTCAATTCTCAACAATAAGATCCATTTCGTTGAAGTGATAAATGTAAGTATATTAGAATGAGTAAAACACCCTCATTCAAAAACAAGTGTTTTTTTTCTCTCACCCTCAAACAAATTGGTTTATTTTGTGAATAACTTTGTAGTGTTGTAATCACCACATTACCTCCCAATTATTATGTAGTAAATACCCATTTATTCTGAAAAAAAAACATTTACCACTACAACCATCGGGTGTGTATTGTTCTAGTATTTAATAAAGTACTTGATAAATTAAATAATGTAGTGATGAACATAATAAAACTTTTTTTTTTCAAAAATGTGAATGAAAATATTTATTAAACCTTGATAAATTGATAAGTTATTAATTAATCGTTAAATTAATTTATTTATCTATATATTAATATCTTACTAATTTAATAATTTTTTAGCCCCGAAGCTATTAATTTATGGAGATTTAACACTCTGTAGTTGTTAAATTTTAACCAATGAAGGGTAATTATGGTATTTTGTGGTTATGAAACCACCTGTAACTGATGGGACGCGCGAACGTTACACAATTAACCCTGTAAAATGTCATCGTTAGTATAGAATAAGCAGAGATTGCTCAGTCCAGGGAATTGAAGGGAAATTTAAACTTTTAGTTTTAACAAATAATGGGGGGTTTGAGATTCATTATTATCTACTAAAATCAAACCTAAATTACTATTTACATGATCGACTTCTCTTTACCAAACTAAACCAAATTCACCAATGCACCACATAATTACAAGTTTGGTTCTATCATACATTCTAATTCATCTTATTACATACTTTTAGACACCAATACAATTAGAGCCGTATAGGAACATCTAATCATGCAAGAATTATATTGATGTATAGGTTGACTTAGGGTGTAACGACCCTAAAATTTCGAGCATAAAAACTCAAAATATTAAAGTCGTGCAACACTAAAACAATCTCAACGAATCGAAATCGTTTAAATGCACAGAGGATCATTACTGAGTTCACAATACAACTCAGACAACCAAGTATTACAAACCCAATTTATAATTCAACATTTCATAAAATGGAAATGTATAATCCTCACAAGAAAGTCACACAAAATCGTCACACAAGCTGGAACTAAATATCTTCAAGTCCTCTGAGCGGTTCGTCAATTCCCGCTAATCCACACCTGCGGAGTATCCACTACACCATCGAATTGGTGCACCGGGATTGTAAACACAAACCCGGTAAGCTTTACAGCTCGTATGAGTAAAAACAACAATAAAACTCGCATATCAATATATACGGAAATCCACAAAAACATAAAATATAAATGCACTCATGAGTCGATGGACGGCCCGTCTGGTTGTCCAAAATATGAAAACGAAAGTGCTCAAGAGAAATTGGGCAACCCTTCTGGTTACCCAAATGCATTTATAATACGGGTACTAATGAACGCTGGTACACATCTGTTACCCCTCACGTAGTACACCGCCGATATTGGGCAACCACCTACTACCCAACATCCAAAAATATGAGTACTCATGAGCCGATAACCACCTGTCACCTCACATGCAGTACTCCGGCAGACAGACTAGAGCTCTAACTGTATCGTAACTTTCGCCCGGCCAAAGGTTAGGTTCCGACTTGCCAAACACGTACAATAATCTCACATCATATTGTACCAAAAATCAATTCCGAAGATAATCAACATTTTAACAATCTCCATGTTGAAATCACATACAATAATCACACCTCATATTGTACAATCAAAATCACAAGTTCTATATATAAATTTCGTCATCAAAATGATATCGTCACGATAAAATCTTAATAGTATATCATATAGCAAACTATATATATATATGTAAATATTTACCATGTATACAATATATATCTAATTCGCTATATCATATACATGTCATATTTCATAAATACGTCCGAAGACAAAACGTTTAACAAACACCATGAATAAACCACGTACAATAATCTCTCCTCATATTGTACAAATTAAATCACATTCTCAATACTTAATTCTCGTCATCGACATGACATATTCATAATGGATTCATAACAGTATATAATATAGCAAACTATATATATATATATATATATTCCACTATATCATATACATGTCGTTTTTCAATATTTAAAACTCTTGTAAAAATCTTGAAATCACCGCAAGGGTAGATTCGTAATTATGTGAGATTTTACTCACCTTATAAACTCGAGCGTAATTCCACAATTTCCGATGATAATTCCTTTCCTTGATTTATCGATCACCTTGAAAAGATAAGAAAAGAATTTAGAATCGTTTTGTAAACCTTTAAATGCCGAAACAGTAATAATCTGTTACTGTTCAGCAATTTATGGTTTTACGAATTTACTGTTCAATGAATACTATTCACTGTATACTATTCACGTATTTACGATTATGTTAGTTCTGTACAAATACTCATCCATTACGTATTCATGTACAAGTACCTACTGTTTATGTATTTCTGTACGTACAAATACTATTCAAATGTACATACTGTCTCAATAAATCATAATTACTGATTTACCCTTCTAAAATTACTTTTTACATTTACTAAAAATAACTTACATTTACATTTACCGTACGTAAATAAAATTTACATTTACCGTACGTAAATCACATTTTAACATTTACCGCACGTAAAAGTAAATTACAAAATTACCCCTCGGAAACACTTTTCACGCGCCGCCGCACGTGGTGGCGCGTGGGGTACACGCGCCACCTCTGGTAGGCCGCGTGTGGGGCCCACGCGCCGACACCACCGACGGTGCGTATCACGCCACCGCCGCCCCTAATCTCCTCATTTCTTCCCCCTCTTCCTCCTCCTGCCACCGGCCACATCCATACCCCCTGCCTGACTCCTCATGCACCGCCTAAAGAGGCGGTTTCCCCCTATTCCTCCTCCTCCCCCGATCTCCTCCGATCCTCCAAAATTAAATCCAAAAACTCACAAAGAACATCACAACCACACCAAATCAATCAACCCTTACCTCATGAGAGCGTAGAACCACCGAGAAGACCATCGTAGGCGCTTGCAAGAACAGCGGAGTCAAATCGAGTAGAGGAGTACAACGATCGGCGAGTCGAGCTCCTCTTCTGTTGTTGATGGCTCTGGAGGCAAGGTGAGAAGAAGGCAAGCTATCCTCCGAGCGCGTGTATCGCCGGGGATGGAAACTGGTGGCGTCGAGTTGTAGGTTGACGGGGTGCGTCAGCGCGGCGAACGACGACGGAAGGGAACATGATCTTCTCAGGGTTTGACGAGGAGGACCGTGCGAGTCTTTTGAGCGAGGCGGTGTGTGACACATACGGCGGATCGGCGAGATCGCCGGCGAAGACAATAAGGGAGGGAGAGAGCTCGGGGTGGAAGGGAGAGAAGGAAGAAAAGAAAAGAGGGAGGCACGGGGTGGGTTTCCTGAAATGGAAACCCTAGCTCCTTTAATTTTCTATTTATACCCATTTCCAAAATCGGAAACGAACTTCCATCGTTAATAACTTTTACGTACGATGTCCGATTCGAACGCGTGACGCGTCCACGAACTCGTATCGACGAGCTCTACGACTTTCATGAAGGAAGTTTTCACAAACGATCGACGGAGTAAAAGTTGATTTTTACGTCGCGGAAACGTAACGTTTTTCTAAATAAACGTTTCAATAACGTTTCCGTTTTCGATTTACCGTTTCACTAAGCAAACAAAATTCGTTAAAATAAATTTCACAAATTTATGAACTTAAAACAATACAACATTCGCTCCGAAAAATCAGGTTATTACATTCTACCCCCCTTAAAGGAATTTCGTCCCGAAATTCAAGTTCGCTCAACATACCACTGTGGATATCTCGTCTTCATATCTGACTATAGCTCCAAGGTTGCATCACCTTCGTTATGATGGCTCACCAACACCTTGACTAGTTCTACTTCCTTCCCATGAAGCTTCTTTGTGGATCTATCCAGAATACGATCCGGCTCATTAACAAGGTGGCATTTTCCTTCACCTCAATGGTACTATGATCAAACACATGCAACTCATCAGGTTCATACTTCCTCAACATGGAATTGTAGAAGACATTGTGAACGTCCGACATGCTAGTAGGCAAGGCTAGTCGATATGCTAGTTTTTCCACCTTCTCGAGAATCTCAAAGGCCAAACATACCTCGAGCAACTTCTCCTTTTAGCGCCAAATCTCACTACACCCAACTTCGGCCCAACAGATAGGTGATCGACATGGTCTACCTTAAGAGCCTCATAAGGTGCCATGTCGATGCTGGAATGGTAACTGTTGTTGTAGGCGAACTCAATCAATCTCAAATGATTTTCCTAGCTACCTTAAAATTCAGCATACTAGCTCTCAACCTATCTTCCGTTACCTCAACTTCTTCCATCAGACAATCTGCCACATGTCCTAACAATAATAGTCACACGTGAGCCACCCAAAATATAATGATTTTCTCGGTAGAGATGTCAATATACCCATTTGTCTAATTCACCACTCCCTTGCGGTTATCAGACAATTCTCGTGTCATGAGCTTGCCCCCACCACTAAACATGGTCAAACTCTCGAGATCTAACACGAGACAAAATCAATGTTTAACACATGCCTACTACTTGCATCACACACATCAGTTTTCAAGGAAAACGTACTTTTATCCACAACAGTACCGTTATGACTTCACCTCAATACATCGAAAGAACCATGAACCTACCATTCCTTCCAATCCACAAAACAATCTCCTTTCATGATCATCTTATTATAACCATAAAAAGTTGTCGTGCATGATACCCACCCAAGTACCATATTTGTATCGGCATCACGATAAAAAATCTTAACTCATTGAGTTCACAACCACCACAGAACACCACCTTGGACTAAGAATTACTCTCAAACAGTTCACCAGAGAATCAACTAATATACTCACAAGGCAGTAGAGAATCTCTACCGCCACCCCAAGAGTGATGCATCACGCATCCTACCACCCTCACCAAAATTTACCGTCGAAAAATTAGTTTCAGCTTTCTGCTTCCATGAGTGGTGTACCACAATTTATGTGAACTCACAGCGCAAAATCCAACACGACCACAACTGAGATATACTTTACCCCCTGGTTCACACATGCCTCAATGCATGACATACAGCCCCACACAACGCCCCAGTGGCATCATCTAAAGTATTGGTTTCCCCCACCGTTGTAGTACTAATAAGTTCTGCAATCAATTCAATAACAGAAACCAGATATTGGGTCCACTGTCTCCTCAAAACTAACCCAAAATGATTGCTACACCACCACTCTAAACAGTTGTTTCTTTACTTTCATTAAGGACTCTCATGGCCAACACATTTCGCCAAAATAACTTCTCTGCAAGCAGTAATATAATTGATTTATCTTCATCGTAAAATTATCCTTTGTTGAACACTTAAGTCAACTTCGCCTTATCCAACAATAAACAATCTGATGCATAGAGGTAAAAGAACCTCTAAGTCTCCAACACTAACACCATTTGCACTTGAAAAGAAAATTTGGTCCTCAACCATTTCTTTACCAGCTGGACGGTGCTTGTCACGTCAAATTCATTAGAACACCACTAAGCTAAGGTCATCTCATACCTTACCTTCAATAGAGTTACTTCACCGCCATTGCATCTCGTTTGGACCTGTGGTATTGTGAAGTTCCAATCCCCAACACCAAAACGATTAAATCCTGAAAGATCAGCGTTCTCAATTAAATGCTCATCTAGCAAAATAATTAATTCGTGACGTCATAATGAAATTTCTCTAACACATTAGATTTCTTGCTCAGCCAAGAACAATGTGTAACTTCAATTGTCAATATCCGAAACAAAACGAGTTGGAACGCAACAACGACATAATGTGAATCTAAATTCAATAATTGTATCACCACCTTAAGGACGTATCACACACGTCATGAATCCTAGGTAAATGATACATAGTCTTGATGGTCATCTTAATCATTCCCCTATAATCCACACTCAAGCGCATGAGACTGCTTTCTAATTCACGAATAACACCGGCACAACACAAGGTGAGACACTATGTCTAATGAACCCTAGGTCTAATATGCTATCTATATGTTCTTTGAATTCTTTAAACTTGTTTTGTCCCAATCCCATAAGGCGCCTTCGATATAGGTGCTATAACAGTTACACCGTCAATAAAGAATTGACAACTCTCCCGAAGATAAACTCAGTATCTCATGAAACGTCTCACTATACTCGGATAACACAACAATGTTGTGATAGCTACTTCCAGATCCACAGACTCCCCATTGCCAAGACTCAAGCTCTCATGGCATTATCCGACTCGAGTCAAAGGTACGAAACTCTGGTTTCCTGTGTAACGACCCCAAAATTTCGAGCTTAAAAACTCAAAATTTTAAAGTCGTTAAACACAAAATAGTCTCAATGAAATCGAAATCATTTAAGTGCACAGCGGATCATCACTGAGTTCTCAATACAACTCAGAAAACCAATTATTACAACCCAAATTTATAATCCATACATAAAATGGAAATGTAATAATCCTCACAAATCACTCACAAATCTCACAAATAAAATCACACCAACTCTCACACACAAATCCACGCTAAAACCTCACCACAAGTAGGATACGAACGACTTCGAGCCTCTGTAGTCGTCGCTCAACCTCCACTAATCAGCACCTGCGGAATTATCCCCTACACCATCGAATTGGTGCACCGGGATTGTAAACACAAACTCGGTAAGCTTATAGCTCGTATGAGTAAAATCAAAATATAATTCGCATATCAAAATATACGAAAAATCACAAATCAACAAATATAAATGCCCTCATGAGTCAATGGACAGCCCATCTGGTTGTCCCAAAAGAATATGAAATGAAAAGCTCATGAGAAAATTAAGTTACCATTCTGGTTACCCAATTGCATTTATAATACAGGTACCAAGAACGCTGGTACACATCTGTTACCCCTCTCGTAATACACCGCTGATATTGGATAGCCACCCGCTACCCAACATCCAAAATAAACTGAATACCCATGAGCAGATAACCACCCGTTACCTCACATGCAGTACTAAGGCAGACAGACTAGAGCTCTAACTGTATCGTAACTTTCGCCCGGCCAAAGGCTAGGTTCCGACTTGCCAAACACGTACAATAATATCACATCATATTGTACCAATCACGTCCGAAGACAAATCAACATTTTAACAATCTCAATGTTAAAAATTCATGTACAATAATCTCACATCATATTGTACAATTCAAATCACATGCTCAATATATTCACAATAAAATCATAACAGTATATTATATAGCAAACTATATATATTCGTACTTATTTACCATTTATACAATACATATATAGTCCGCTATATCTTATACATGTCATATTTCACCACACATGTTCAATACACAAACTTTAGTCATTGAAATGACCATTTCTAATGAATTTATAACAGTATATAATTTAATGAACTATATATATATGTACTTATTACCATTATACAGTATATATGTAATCCACTAAATTGTATACATGTTGTAATTCATTATTAAATACTCTAGCAAAATCTTGAATCACCGCGAGGGTAGATTCGTAAATATGTGAGATTTTACTCACCTTATTGACTTGAGCGTAATTCCACAATTTCCGAATATAATTCTTTTTCCTGATTTAACGATCACCTTGAAAAGATAAGAAAAGAATTTAGAATCGTTTCGTAAACCTTTAAATGCCGAAACAGTAATAATCGGTTACTGTTCAGAAATTTTCGGTTTTACGAAGTTACTGTTCAGTGTTACTGTTCACTGTTACTATTCACGGTTACTGTACAAATAAGCAATTAATACGTATTTCTGTACGTATAAATACTATATACGTATTTCTGTACGTATAAATATTATATACGCATTTCTGTACGTATAAATACTATATACGTATTTATGTACGTATGCGTACTGTTTAAATGTAAATACAATCTCAGTAAATAAAATTTACTAAATCACCCTTTTACAAATTACTTTTTATATTTACTGAAAGTAATTATATTTACATTTACCGTACGTAATTAAAATTTACATTTACCGTACATAGTAAATTACCAAAATACCCTTCTGTCAAAACTGTCCAAACCGCCGCACGTGGCGGCGCGTGGGGTACACGCGCCACCTCCGACAGGCCGTGCGTGGGGCCCACGCGCCGACTCAGACACCGGAGCGTATCACGTCACCTCCGCCCTAAAAACCATCCTCTCCTCCTCCTCCACCTTCCTACGGTCTCCGATCACTCCTAAGCTACACCACGCACCCCCACGCGCCGCCTCTAGGCGGCGGTAACCCTCTCCTCTATTCACCTCCGATTCTCCACAAAAACCTCCACAATTCAATCCAACAACATCACAACTCATTCAATTACACAATCCTTACCTCTATCACGCCATGGAAGCACCGGAGGATCGCCGACGAGCTTGAACCAGTCGATCTGGGTTCGGTGATGTGCAGTGAGTCTCCACGACGGCAAGAGACAGTGCGTCGACCTCGGGGTCGACTACAGGAGGCCGTGCGATGCTCGCTGTGCTGGCGGTGTGGCTCACGGACGTGCAGTGGTGGAGAATCGACGAAGGAGTGAGATCGGTGAGGGAGAGGGAAAGAGAGAAAAGGGGCTCGGGCCGAGAGAGAGAGAGAGAGAGAGAGAGAGAGAGAGAGAGAGAGAGAGATCTTCTGTCTACTCTGTGCGGTCCGGATTCTATCCCGAATGATCGAGATCTTCTCTGTGGTTTCCTGAACCACCTCTGGACCCATCAGTGCCTCATCACCAACCTCGGCCCAACAGATCGGTGAACGACATGGTCTACCATAAAGAGCCTCATAAGGTGCCATACCGATGCTATAGTGGTAGCTGTTGTTGTAGGCAAACTCAATCAATCTCAAATGATCTTCCCAGCTACCCTTGAAATCCAACACACATGCTCTCAACATGTCTTCCATCACCTGATTCACCCTCTCTGTCTGTCCATCCGTCTGAGGGTGAAAAGCTGTACTCATATCCAAGGTAGTGCCCATTGCCTTCTGTAAACCACCCCAGAACTTCGAAGTGAAACGTGCATCTCGATCAGAAATAATAGAAACTGGGGCACCATGAAGTCTCACTACCTCATCCACATATAGTTTCCCAAGCACGTCCACTGAGTACTTCATCGACACTGGGAGAAAATGAGCCGACTTTGTCAACCGATCGACAATCACCCATATGGCATCATGACCCTTCTTCGATCTAGGCAATCCGGTCACGAAATCCATAGATATCTGCTCCCACTTCCAAAGAGGAATAGTCAGTGGTTTCAACATGCCAGCTGGTCGTTGATGTTCTGCTTTCACTTGCTGACATGTAAGACACTTCGATACAAAGTCTGCTACATCTTTCTTCATACCGTTCCACCAGAATTGCTTGCAGAGGTCCTTGTACATCTTGTTGTTCCCTGGATGAACGGTATAACGTGATCGATGTGCCTTACGGAGGACCTCCTCCCGAAGATCATCACAATCTGGGACACACAATCTTGCCCCAAACCTCAACCCTCCATCGGGTCCAACTCTCCACTCAGAAGGGCACTTATCAAGCGTATCAACTACAAGATCTGCCAACTTAGCTTGAGAGAGTCCATCCCGCGCCTGACCCTGTATGATCCCCGTGATCAATGTGGGTTGTACCGTGACACTACCAAGGAAGACCCTTGGTTCTCCTTCCGATGGTACCAAATCAAAACTCTGATGCAGTTTCCAGCATGAACCATTCCTGGACCATAAGTGAAGCTACCACCCCTCTCGGTTTTCTGCTCAAGGCATCAGCCACCACATTTGTCTTCCCCGGGTGGTACTCTAATGTGAAGTCATAGTCCTTGAGGAGTTCCATCCATCTCCTCTGCCTCATATTCAGCTCCTTCTGAGAGAACAAGTACTTCAAACTCTTATGATCTGAAAAGAGTTGAAACTTCTCTCCATACAAGTAATGTCTCCAAATCTTCAGGGCAAACACAACCGCCGCAAGCTCTAGGTCGTGTGTCGGATAATTCTTCTCATGAATCTTCAACTGTCTCGAGCCATAAGCAACAACTCCTCCATGCTGCATCAACACACAACCCAAACCTTGGAGCGAAGCATCACTGTAAATGACAAAACCACCACTACTTGAAGGAATCGTCAACACTGGGGCTGTGGTCAATCTGGTCTTTAGTTTACTGAATGCTTCCTCACATGCATCCGTCCACACGAACGGAGTATCTTTCTTGGTCAACTTGGTCAACGAAGATGCAATACTAGAAAACCCCTCAATAAACCTCCTGTAGTATCCTGCCAAACCGAGGAAACTACGTATCTCTGTAGGGTTCTTTGGACGACTCCAATTCTTTACTGCCTCTACCTTTGACGGGTCCACTAGTACTCCATCTTTTGAGACAACATGACCAAGGAATTTGACCTCTTCTTTCCAGAACTCACACTTCTCTAGCTTGGCATACAGCCTCGCCTCCTTCAAGGTCTGCAACACTGTTCTCAGATGCACCACATGTTCTTCTTGTGTCTTGGAGTATATCAGAATGTCATCCACAAACACCACAACAAACTCATCCAAGTACGGGCTAAATACTTGGTTCATCAAACTCATGAAGACAGCTGGTGCATTCGTTAGACCAAATGGCATGACGACAAACTCATAATGTCCATACCGGGTCCTGAAGGCTGTCTTCGATATATCTTCTTCCTTCACTCTGAGTTGATGATAACCGGATCTCAAATCAATCTTAGAGAACACCGTAGCACCTTTGAGCTGATCGAACAAGTCATCAATCCTAGGTAAGGGATACCTATTCTTGATGGTCACCTTGTTCAGCTCTTTGTAGTCCACACATAACCGCAGAGAACCATCTTTCTTCTTCATGAACAAAACAGGTGCTCCCCAAGGTGAAACGCTAGGTCTAATGAACCCTTGGTCTAATAGCTCATCGATCTGCACCTTCAGCTCCTTAAGTTCATTCTGCCCCATTCTATATGGCGCCTTTGACACAGGTGTTGTACCGGGTACTACATCAATGCAGAAATCTAACATTCTTCGAGGAGGTAGCCCCGGTATCTCTTGGAATACTTCACCAAACTCAGATACTACCACAATGTCTGTGATAGTTACTTTCTGATCCACTGACTCCACATGTGCCAAAACTCCTGATCTCATGGCGTTATCAAACTTGAGGCAACGATAACGAAACACTGGCTCTCCGGGTCTATGAAAGGACACTACCATGTCAAAACAATCAATCACAGCATGCTGTGGTCTCAACCAATCAATCCCCAAGATCACATCGTAAGTGTGATCCGGAATCACAATCAACGAAGCAGAGAACTCTCTACTTCCAATCAAAATAGGACAAGCTTTGCAGATTGTCTCTAACTCAAGTGACACTCCAAGGGGTGAAGTGACACATAAGGCGTCCCCAAGAGGTGTAGGAATCAGTCCTAGCATCTCTACTACCGAACTAGCAATGAATGAATGTGATGCTCCCGTATCAAACAATACTCTAGCAAGGTAGTCAAACAGTGATAATGTACCTTCCACTCCAGTGTCTCGCTGGCCCACTGCGAACACTCTAGCTTGGCCCGCTGGTAGCTGTCTCTGCGGCCGTTCCTGTCTACTCGGAAGTGGTCGGGTACAATCTCGAGCTATGTGTCCCACCTGCCCGCACCGGTGGCAGCCTGCTCTCTTCGGTTTCGGACATGCTGAGGCGTAATGTCCCATCTCATTGCAGCCATAACACCTCACTGCTGCTAATGGTCTGACTGGTGCTGCCCTGATAGCTAGGGGTGGTGCCCTTGTCGGGGCCTGATAGTGGGGTCTTGGCCTCTTCCATGACCTATCCTTCGGCCCTGAGTGCTCGCTGCCTGTATAGACTGCCTTGCCTTTTCCCTTTGCATCTCTGTTCCCCACATCACCTGCTTGAGTCTTCTCTGCTTGCTCCAAGCTCATAGCACCCTCAAATATCTGCTCCCTTGAAGTCAGGCAAAGGACTGATATCATGGTCTTGTACTCTTGCTTCAGCCCACGTAGATACTTTTGAGCCAAAGAGGTCGCACTCATAGGCCTGACATACCGGTACAGCTGCGAAAATCGAGCATCATACTCTCTAACGGTCATGTCTCTCTGTACCAGTGCCAGAAACTCAAGCTCCATGTTCTCCTGTACGGAGACTGGAAAGTACTTCTCTCGGAAAAGGGCAGTGAAACCCTCCCATGTGAATGTAGTCACATCAACTGTCTGTCTCATGCTCTTCCACCAGTCTAGAGCATCATCTCTCAGAAAGAAAGTAGCTATCTTTCTCTTCTCAATCGATGTGCACTCTATCATCTCAAAATATGTCTCCATGCCCTCGATCCAATGGTCAGCTACCATATGATCTAGTCCACCATGAAAAGTAGGCGCTGACAGTGCACTGATATCCTTGATCAGCTTCAACACTCGTCCATCATCTCTAACCGCAGCAGCAGGCTCAACCTGCTCTTCCTGTGGAGCAGCCTCCTCATAAAGGTTCTCCACGTTGCGGACTCGACCTGTGGTCCTACCTCGACCTCGGCCTCTCGCCCGTCCTCGGCCCTGTCCTCGGCCCTTATCAGAGTTCATCACCTTCAAAAACGATACACTCAGTCAATACTCAAGAAATCTCGAACTCAGCCAAAACAGATCCAAAGATATTAACATGACATTCCAAAATCAGATGAATCATCGAAGTATCATCACAATACTCCCTAGAGGACCAGACCGTGAGGTATGGCTCCTAAAACACTCTCGCGTACCCGACAACATATCAATACCGAGGAGCATGTGATGGGTGCCCGCCTGCAGTCGGATCATCGCTCCTGGATGGTATAGATAATCGTCAAATACGCACTTAGGCTCTGATACCAACTGTAATGACCCCAAAATTTCGAGCTTAAAAACTCAAAATTTTAAAGTCGTTAAACACAAAATAGTCTCAATGAAATCGAAATCATTTAAGTGCACAGCGGATCATCACTGAGTTCTCAATACAACTCAGAAAACCAATTATTACAACCCAAATTTATAATCCATACATAAAATGGAAATGTAATAATCCTCACAAATCACTCACAAATCACTCACAAATCTCACAAATAAAATCACACCAACTCTCACACACAAATCCACGCTAAAACCTCACCACAAGTAGGATACGAACGACTTCGAGCCTCCGTAGTCGTCGCTCAACCTCCACTAATCAGCACCTGCGGAATTATCCCCTACACCATCGAATTGGTGCACCGGGATTGTAAACACAAACCCGGTAAGCTTATAGCTCGTATGAGTAAAATCAAAATATAATTCGCATATCAAAATATACGAAAAATCACAAATCAACAAATATAAATGCCCTCATGAGTCAATGGACAGCCCATCTGGTTGTCCCAAAAGAATATGAAATGAAAAGCTCATGAGAAAATTAAGTAACCCTTCTGGTTACCCAATTGCATTTATAATACAGGTACCAAGAACGCTGGTACACATCTGTTTCCCCTCTCGTAATACACCGCTGATATTGGATAGCCACCCGCTACCCAACATCCAAAATAAACTGAGTACCCATGAGCAGATAACCACCCGTTACCTCACATGCAGTACTAAGGCAGACAGACTAGAGCTCTAACTGTATCGTAACTTTCGCCCGGCCAAAGGCTAGGTTCCGACTTGCCAAACACGTACAATAATATCACATCATATTGTACCAATCACGTCCGAAGACAAATCAACATTTTAACAATCTCAATGTTAAAAATTCACGTACAATAATCTCACATCATATTGTACAATTCAAATCACATGCTCAATATATTCACAATAAAATCATAACAGTATATTATATAGCAAACTATATATATTCGTACTTATTTACCATTTATACAATACATATATAGTCCGCTATATCTTATACATGTCATATTTCACCACACATGTTCAATACACAAACTTTAGTCATTGAAATGACCATTTCTAATGAATTTATAACAGTATATAATTTAATGAACTATATATATATGTACTTATTACCATTATACAGTATATATGTAATCCACTAAATTGTATACATGTTGTAATTCATTATTAAATACTCTAGCAAAATCTTGAATCACCGCGAGGGTAGATTCGTAAATATGTGAGATTTTACTCACCTTATTGACTTGAGCGTAATTCCACAATTTCCGAATATAATTCATTTTCCTGATTTAACGATCACCTTGAAAAGATAAGAAAAGAATTTAGAATCGTTTCGTAAACCTTTAAATGCCGAAACAGTAATAATCGGTTACTGTTCAGAAATTTTCGGTTTTACGAAGTTACTGTTCAGTGTTACTGTTCACTGTTACTGTTCACTGTTACTATTCACGGTTACTGTACAAATAAGCAATTAATACGTATTTATGTACGTATAAATACTATATACGTATTTATGTACGTATAAATATTATATACGTATTTATGTACGTATGCGTACTGTTTAAATGTAAATACAATCTCAGTAAATAAAATTTACTAAATCACCCTTTTACAAATTACTTTTTACATTTACTGAAAGTAATTATATTTACATTTACCGTACGTAATTAAAATTTACATTTACCGTACACAGTAAATTACCAAAATACCCTTCTGTCAAAACTGTCCACACCGCCGCACGTGGCGGCGCGTGGGGTACACGCGCCACCTCCGACAAGGCGTGCATGGGGCCCACGCTCCGACTCCGACACCGGAGCGTATCACGTCACCTCCGCCCTAAAAACCATCCTCTCCTCCTCCTCCACCTTCCTACGGTCTCCGATCACTCCTAAGCTACACCACGCACCCCCACGCGCCGCCTCTAGGCGGCGGTAACCCTCTCCTCTATTCACCTCCGATTCTCCACAAAAACCTCCACAATTCAATCCAACAACATCACAACTCATTCAATTACACAATCCTTACGTCTATCACGCCGTGGAAGCACCGGAGGATCGCCGACGAGCTTGAACCAGTCGATCTGGGTTCGGTGATGTGCATTGAGTCTCCACGACGGCGAGAGACAGTGCGTCCACCTCGGGGTCGACTACAGGAGGCCGTGCGATGCTCGTTGTGCTGGCGGTGTGGCTCACGGACGTGCAGTGGTGGAGAATCGACGAAGGAGTGAGATCGGTGAGGGAGAGGGAAAGAGAGAAAAGGGGCTCGGGCCGAGAGAGAGAGAGAGAGAGAGAGAGAGAGCGGCGGAATGAAGGGTTTCCGAAAATGGAAACCCTAATTCCTCAATTTTTCCTTTTATACTATTTTCCAAATCGGAAACTAACTTCCGTCATTAATAACTTTTACCGCCGACGTCCGATTAGATCGTGTCACATATCCACAAACTCGTATCGACGAGCTCTACAACTTTTGTGAAGAAAGTTTTCGCAACCGAGCGACGGAATAAAAGTCGATAAATTCGTTCAGAAACGTAACGTTTTCTTATTAAACGTTCTCGGAACATTTCCGTTTCCGTTTTGTAAAGTTTGCAAACAATGAATTTCATTTTAATTGAATTCATAACCTTATAGGATTCAATTCAATTCAAATATTGTTTTAAAAATCTAGGGTTATTACATCCTGGGTCTACAAAAGAACCCACCATGTCAAAACATTCAATCACCGTGTATTGCGGACTCAACCAATCAATTCATATGATCACATCATAGGTGTGATCCGGAATCACGATCAAATAAGCAGAGAACTCTCCACTTCCAATCACAATAGGACAAGCCTTTCATGGTCTCCAATTCGAGGAACACTCCAAACGCGAAATGACACATAAAGAGTTTGTCATAGATGTAGGAGTCAATCCTAACATCTCTTCTACCAAACTATCACTAATGAGTGTCGATATCATCTTCTTCTCTTTCTCAGGGTACTCAATCATCTCAAAGTAGATTCTGATGCCCTCGATCTAGTGGTCCACTACCATAATATCCAGGCCTCTATGAAATAAGACGTTGACAGACGTTTAAAGTCCTTGATCAACTTAACACACGACTATCGTCGTCTCTAACGACAGCAGCAGGGTCAACCTGTTCTGCCCGTGGAGCAGCCTTCTCGTAAAGGTTCTCCACATTGCGGACTCGGCCTACAACCCTACCTCGGCTGCGACCTCTCGTCCGTCTTCGGCCATGTCCATGGCCATTTTCTAATTTCATCACCTTGAAACACCTAATCAATACAGGTGAAGTCTTGAATCTGAACAAATAGATCCAACACGAAACTCCAGAAGAAGGTGAATCATCGAAGTATCATCACGATACTTCCTAGAGGACCAAACCATATGGTATGGCTCCTAACACTCTCGCGTACCCGATGACATATCAATACCGAGGAGCATGTGATGGGTGCCCGCCTGCAGTCGGATCATCGCTCCCGGATGATATTGATAATCACCAAATACGCACTTAGGCTCTGATACCAACTGTAACGACCCTAAAATTTTGAGCATAAAAACTCAAAATATTAAAGTCGTGCAACACTAAAACAATCTCAACGAATCGAAATCGTTTAAAGACACAGAGGATCATTACTGAGTTCACAATACACCTCAGACAACCAAGTATTACAAACCCAATTTATAATTCAACATTTCATAAAATGGAAATGTATTATCCTCACAAGAAAGTCGAACAAAATCCTCACACAAGCTGGAACTAAATATCTTCAAGTCCTTTGAGCGGTCCGTCAATTCCCGCTAATCCACGCCTGCGGAGTATCTACTACACAACGGCGCGTATCACGCCACTGCCTTCCCTAATCTCCTCATTTCTTCCCCCTCTTCCTCCTCCTGCCACCGGCCACATCCATACCCCCTGCCTGACTCCTCACGCTTCGCCTAAAGAGGCGGTTTCCCCCTATTCCTCCTCCTCCCCCGATCTCCTCCGATCCTCCAAAATTAAATCCAAAAACTCACAAACAACATCACAACCACACCAAATCAATCAACCCTTACCTCATGAGAGCGTAGAACCACCAAGAAGACCATCGTAGGCGCTTGCAAGAACAGCGGAGTCAAATTGAGTAGAGGAGTATAACGATCGGCGAGTCGAGCTCCTCTTCTGTCGTTGATGGCTCTGGAGGCAAGGTGAGAAGAAGGCAAGCTATCCTCCGAGCGCGTGTATCGCCGGGGATGGAAACTGGTGGCGTCGTGTTATAGGTTGACGGGGTGCGTCAGCGCGGCGAACGACGACGGAAGGGAACACGATCTTCTCAGGATTTGACGAGGAGGACCGTGCGAGTCTTTTGAGCGAGGCGGTGTGTGACACGGACGGCGGATTGGCGAGATCGCCAGCGAAGACAATGAGGAAGGGAGAGAGCTCGGGGTGGAAGGGAGAGAAGGAAGAAAAGAAAAGAGGGAGGCGCGGGGTGGGTTTCCTGAAATGGAAACCCTAGCTCCTTTAATTTTCTATTTATACCCATTTCCAAAATCGGAAACGAACTTCCGTCGTTAATAACTTTTACGTACGATGTCCGATTCGAACGCGTGACGCGTCCACGAACTCGTATCGATGAGCTCTACGACTTTCATGAAGGAAGTTTTCACAAACGATCGACGGAGTAAAAATTGATTTTTACGTCGCGGAAACGTAACGTTTTTCTAAATAAACGTTTCAATAACGTTTCCGTTTTCGATTTACCGTTTCGCTAAGCAAAAAAAATTCATTAAAATAAATTTCACAAATTGATGAACTTAAACCAATACAACATTCGCTCCGAAAAATCGGGTTATTACATAGGGCCTCACCTAAATTGCATGAAATCAAGTTTAACAATACTTAGGGTAGAAATCAAGCAAGATTATATTTAAGCACCAAATCTTTGTTGAAGATATCCTTCACGGTGACGTCACTCACCATGGGGTACATGTCAATTTTCAGAATTTCCCACTTTAATTAACACAAACCGAACCTACTTAGGGCATGATTCGATTTGTATCAATATGGATGGTGAAGATAGAACTCAAATACAATCTTAGAGACTGTATTCAAGCACTAAATTCGTATGCACATATCTGAAAATTATCTAAGAGCAAGTAAAAAAAGAGTAGAACACAACAATAGAAATACAAACTTCAATAATTATAAGAACATAGATTCGGCATAGTCTCAAAAACATATCAAATACAATCAGAAAAATTATAAAACAAATAAAAAACCAATACAAATAATTGTAGATTAACACAAATAAACGAAGCCATGGAGATGAGTTGCGAGAATCACACGTTGTAGGAACCTTAGAGGTACAGTTGCAATAGGTGAAACTCGGTGGAGATGATGATGGTTTGGGGTGGACGACTTGGCTGATTTGTGAGGGACGTTTATGGTGGTGTTTTGGTAGAGTTTTGACTCTTGAATGCTAAGGAGAAGTGATGATTTTTTTGTGTGAATGATGTGTTATTTATAGAAGAGTTTTAGCTCCTTGAATATTATAACTTGGACTTTTTCTCCTCAATTTCGTTCACTTATTTTTGTCATTGATGGGTGCAATCTCCTTTGATAAATTCATTCTTTTTCTCCTTTTTAGGTCTCTCATTCTTCCTCTCTTGCATTATCTCTTTCTATTTACTTAATCTCTCCTTTATCTCTTCTTATTTTTTCTTTCTCTCTTTTTCTTTCACTTATTTTTGTCATTGGTGGGTGCAATCACCTTTGATAAATTCCTTCTTTTTCTCCTTTTTAGGTGTCTCATTCTTTCTCTCTTGCATTATCTCTTTTTATTTACTTAATCCCTCATTTATCTCTTTATTTTTATTTCTCTCTTTTTCTTTCACTTATTTTTGTCGTTGGTGGGTGCAATCTCTTTTGATCAATTCCCTCTTTTTTCCCTTTTTTAGGTGTCTCAATTTTTCTTTATTTTCCTCATTTGCTTGACTTTTCCTCTATTTTTTTCCTTCATTGTAGCTACACAATCTCATCTTTTATAATCTGAAAATAATAAAAGACAAGATAATTCATATAAAAAGATCAAGGAAGTTACTAGAATTGGAGAGTAAGATTAGGAAAGTTACAGAATAAGCGTTTTAGTTCAAGTAGGACTTTCCTAAATAGTACGTTTCCTAGTTTAAAAATGACTCCTAATACAAATAGGATTCTCAAATTATCACAAATAAGACTCCTAATTTAACTAGGTTTCCTAGTTACACAAGGAATCATACTCTAAATAGGACTCTCGACAATTTCTGTGCTTTTCAACTTGTTTTAGCACCAAAATACAACCAACGCCACCATAAACTCTTAACTCGACTACATGACTTAATAATATATCAATAAGAGCTAAGCAAAGTACAACTGGAGGTAAAAACATGTTAAGAACGTTGCACAAAATGCTCATATCTGTAACAAACTGCCGTAATTAAGAAAGATTGATTAGTATGTATAAGGTAACTATTATTAAAGAATGATACTTGTTTTTATAAAAAGAAATGACGTCTCTCCGTTGATAATGTATTGTATGACTCAACAGGGATGATGCGAAGCTTATCAAGGATATTGTAGAAGATATTTTTGAGAAGTTGACCCAAAACTCAGCAAGTGAAACCGTAGACTTGGTTGGAATGGATTCACACATAAGTGGAATGAATTTGTTGTTATGTCCAGGGGTAAATGATTTTCGCATTGTAGGAATATGGGGAATGGGCGGCATCGGAAAGTCAACCATTGCTAGAGCTATTTATGAGAATATTGCTCGTCAATTTCAACACTGTTGCTTTCTTGAAAATGTCAGGGAAGGCTTCTTGAAAAACGGTGAAATATATATGAAAGAAGAACTTCTGTGTAGAATCTTGAAGGAAGGAAAGGTTCATCCAATGCATTTCAATATGACAATGGAAAGACTAGGTAAGAAGAAAGTTCTTCTTGTTCTAGATGATGTAGACAATATAAACCAAATTGAAACTTTACTTGGAAATAAACCTTCATTTGGCGGTGAGAGCAGAGTAATCATAACAACTAGAAATAAGCACTTACTAGGTGGTTATGCGGTATACGAGCCCAGGTCACTCAGTGATGATAGGGCTCTTGAACTCTTTAGGCAGTATGCTTTTAGAGCAAAAGAACCCACTGGGGAGTACGATCATTTGTCAAGCTGTGTCATAAGATATGCTCATGGTTTGCCCCTAGCACTTAAAGTTTTGGGAGCTTCTCTTGATGGGAAAAGTGTACGAGAATGGGAAGATGAATTGCAAAAGATAAAGAAAATCCAGCACACTGGAATTCATGGTGTGCTTAGAATAAGCTTTGATGGACTAGATAATTCACAGAAAAACATCTTTCTAGACATTGCTTGTTTTTTCAAAGGAATGAACAAAGACCATGTAACGAAGTTTTTGGAGTACTGTGGCTTCTTTCCACATAGTGGACTACGAGTGTTAGTTGACAGAGCTCTCATAAGTATATCCTCTGATGATACCCTCGAGATGCATGATTTACTTCAGGAGATGGGTCGAGAAATAGGGACACTCAGCAGAATATGCAGTTATGAAGATGTTGATCGCGTGCTAACTCAAAATACGGTGAGCACATCATTCTTTACATATCATTATACTTATGTCGAAATCTGTCTAACTTTTTGAAAAACAAAAATTTATTTCTAATCTCAAATATGGATCGCTTGTGGTCTCACCCTCAGTCACTTTCATCTTGGTTACACAGGCTACAGAAGAAATTGAAGGTATGACCCTAGACTTGTCCAGCTCAAACGAGCTGCACTTAAATGCTGAAGCCTTTCTTAGCATGAGGAAACTAAGATTACTTCAGATTCATGATCATAACAATCACATTGACCTTGATGGCGATTTTTTTGAGCGGTGCTTACACTCTGACTGCAAACAACACGTGAATAATGGGGAGTTAAAGTTTCTTTCCCATGAGTTGAGGGTTCTTATTTGGCATGGATGCCCTTTGAAGTCTTTGCCTTTTAATTACGAACCGAAGAATCTTCTTTACCTTGACATGTCTACTAGTCACATTGAACAACTCTGGGAAGGAACCAAGGTACGCGAAGATGAAAATTATTAATTTCTCTTTTGAGCGTTCGTTAGGTTTCTCTGTTACCTTTTCTTTGACATATATATGTTTTCTTGGATATTTTGACAGCCTATGGAAAATGTGAGATGCATGAATTTAAGTCACTCACAATGCTTTGCCAAAACCCCAGACTTCTCCAAGGCAAAAAATCTTGAGAAACTGAATCTTAAAGACTGCATAAGTTTATCGGAGGTCCATCCGTCCCTTTCAGCTCTTAAAAACCTAGTTCACTTGAACCTAAATGGCTGCATAGAACTGAAGAGGCTCGCCAGAAGCATTCATATGGAATCTCTTCAGATTCTTAATCTCTCTGGCTGCTCAAATCTTGAAAAGTTTCCAGAAATTTCTGGAGTTATGAAGGAGCTATGGGATCTTCGACTAGATGGGACTGCAATTGAGAAACTTCCCTCATCAATCAATAAACTTACAGGGCTTTTTTTTTTGGCCCTTACAGGATGCATACGACTTAGGAGTCTTCCAAGAATCATTCAAATGAAATCTCTTCGACTCCTTGATCTTTCTGGTTGCTCACATCTTGAGGACTTTCCAGAGATTTCAGAAGATATGACGGAGCTCTCAGCTCTTTATTTAGATGAGACTGCAATTAAAGAGCTGCCATCATCTATTGAATTTCTTCATGGGCTTGCAACACTGAGCATGACAAACTGCAGAAGTCTTATTTGTCTTCCAGACAAGATTTGTAATTTGTCATACCTACAAGAGCTAAGCCTGGCTGGTTGCACTAAACTCTCCAACTTGCCTGAGAACTTGGGGAATATAGCATTCTTGAGGGCTCTTGATATAAAAGGAAGTGGTATTCAACAACTGCCATTCTCTATCTTACGTTTGAGCAGGCTTGATCCATCATTATCATGCAATGGATGTAAACAAATGATGGCACCGTTTTCATCATGGCCGCCGTTGATAAAATCAGAGTGCAGAAACTCTGTTGTGGTGCATCTTGATTTGAGTGACTGCAACCTGTTGGAATTATCAGATTGTATTTCTCATATCTCTACTTTGGTATCGCTAAAGTTGAGCCGAAACAATATGGAAAGCATACCTGCAACAATGAAAATGCTTCAACGTTTGACAGATCTTGATTTAGAAGGCTGCAACAGACTGAAATCAATACCAGAGCTCCCATCAAGTATATGTTATATAGATGCGCATAATTGCACGGCTTTGGAAATAGTTTCCCCAGTAAATCTTCAGAACGAAGATACATTTTGCCTCACATTTTCTAATTGTTTGCGGCTGTGGAGACAAAATCCATTTATAGAAATTGTGGAAACTCATTTTCAGCAGCAGGTACTCTATCTCTCTCTCTCTCGCTCTCTCTCCCTCTCTGATACTTATATTTAATCCGATCGTTAAGAGTGTTCCTTCAACATTCAACATACAGGATGCTCGACTGAAACATCTTTTCGGAGGTATGCACCTACCCAAAAGTCAAATTGCCCATTGGTTCAACTCTCTTCGCAAGGGACTATTAGTAACTCTTCCCGGAAGTGAAATTCCCGATTGGTTCAACCATCAGTGCATGGGATCTTCTGTAACTGTACGGCTACCACCAAATTGGTCATTTGACAAATTAATGGGGATTGCCATTTGTGCTGTGAGTAATAAGTGTGCTCATAATATTGTATCCCTTCAATCTTCTTTATGTTTCTGTACCTTCAAAGGAAATCATGGTCAGCGCAGTTTCAAGTTTCCGTTCCTCCATGAGCGATTCAGAACCGACAGATTCCTTGATTCAGATCACATGTTCCTGCGGTATAAAACTGGTCCAATCCCAGTTGATTGGTACAGTGATGACCGCTACTACACTGAGGTTAGATTTAGAATTATGCTAGACAAAGAAGGCTCCAGAAATGATTTCAAGACACTGAAAGCATGTAGTTACATCATTAGCTGCGGGGTTCGTTTCTTTGATGTCAATCATGAGGAATTGGAATATCTAGGTACGCCTTCACCCGGATTAATACCGACAACTGCAGAGCCGGATCCGCAGATGAAAATTAGTGATTATTGAATTTGAAAGAAAGGATGTACGTAGAAGACTGATCCGGGGAAGGTGCATGCAGAGAGAGAGAGAGAGAGATTTGTTGGCTACGTGCACGATGACTTGAGAGAAAGGCACAGAAAAGAAACGGTGTCTCTGGCACCAGAAGCGGAACATCTAGCTACTCATATATCCACATTAAGTCTCGTCATGGTATTCTTCTCTACTGTATATCCACATTAATTTCCAGCCATAGTTTCATTTGCAACTACAGCATATGTTTTGATTTCGGTTAATAATTAAGCTATTATATCTTTTGATTTTGTTATTATTCTTTACTTCACGTACCTTAGGGTTTAGGGTTTAGCGTGAAGGGGAGTGAGAGCAAATGAAGTTACGCGCGCATAATATACTAATGAAGTGATGTTGTAAGGAAGAAAAGATGCATGAATGGATGAAGCGAGTTATATGATCAGGAAAATGAAGGAAGAAAGGATGACGGCTTTGCTCCTTCTCTTGTCACTTACAATACTTTGATTAGTGGGTATTGCGAAGCGGGGAAAATGAGAGAGGCATTTATGATGATGGATGTGTACCCCGAATTTTCGGGTTTGCTTCATATAAATTATTTTAGGTTATTAAACTTGGAATTTTGAATAAAATCGCATTTTTTATTTTTCTCGTCGATGTAGACGAAATGAAACTGGCTTCGGAAATTTAAATTGAAAAACGTTACGTTTTCTGTGACTTGAGAGTCGACTTTTATTCCGTCTCTGAAAACTTCCTTCACGAAAGTTGTAGATCTCATCGATACGAGTTCATGGACATGTCACGCACCTTAATCAAACGTCATATGTGAAAATTATTATCGATGGAAATTGTTTTCCGAATTTGAAAATTTATAAAAGTGTTCCAGGAGAATTACTATTCTACCCTTGTGTGTGTCTTAGCCTAATAGGTTTCCTATTAGGAGATAGATTAGCATCTCCGTAATAGATTAGGACTCCGAATCCTACGGGATTGTGGTTTTGTAATGCCTATATATAGGCCCCCATATCATTCAATAATACACAATTATTTCATCCTGAAACACGTTATCAACACGTTGCTCTAAAACCCTGAACTTTTAGAGCCCTAGAAATGTTTTCTCTTCTCCACCGCCGGCCGCCATCGTCTCCGGCTGTAATAACCCTCATTTTTTTTTCTTCAAATAATACTTTAGTTTGATTTGAATTCTATAAAATTATGAAATTTAATTAGAATGAGTGTGATTGGTTGTGACGTTATGAAACGAGAAACGGGAACGTTCTCAGAACGTTTAATTCGAAAAACGTTACGTTTTCACAACGTATATATCGACTTTTATTCCGTCCATCGTTTGCGAAAACTTTCTTCACGAAAGTTGTAGAGCTCGTCGATACGAGTTCGTGAGTATGTGACGCGTTCGAATCGGACAACGTACGTAAAAGTTATTAACGTCGGAAGTTAGTTTCCGATTTGGAAACTAGTATAAATAGAGTGTTTTGTGATTAGGGTCTTCCATATTTGGAAACGCTCTCTCTCTCCTCACTCTCTCCGCCTCCCTCTCTTCTTCCCCCCGATTTTTTCTCCTTCCTTCAGAAAAATTGCCTCCGTGCGATCCGCCTTCCTAGGCCGCCGTGTCGCACACCGTCGACCCAGAGAGCACCGCGCGGCCCTTCTTAGTCGACCCCAAGGTCGACGCACCCACACACGCAGCGCCGGAGCTCCACCAACGACGTCGAGGTTCTGCGATTCCACCGAAAACATCTCGAGCTCTCCGGCGACGATCCAACGATCCAAGAGCTTGATTGAGGTGAGGGATAGCCTAGGATGTTTGTTGTGATGCCTTGTTGTGATTTTTGTGGTTGTTGGATTTGTACTGGAGGAGATCGGAGGATGAGGTTTTGGGGGAGATGCCGCCGCCTTAGGCGGCGCGTGTGGGCGTGTGGAGGGGGCTAGGCACAGCATGAGGCCGTGGGAAGGAAGTGGGAAAGAAAACGGAGGTTTTAGGGGGCGGCGGTGGCGTGCTACGTGCCATTCCTGGGCCCGGCGCGTGTGCCCCACGCGCGGCCTACCGGCGGGTGGCGCGTGTACCCCACGCGCCGCCACGTGCGGCGGTGTGAACAGTGATTCTGAGAAGGGTATTTTGGTAATTTACTTACGTACGGTAAATGTAAATGTAAATTTTATTTACGTACGGTAAATGTAAATTAAATTTTACGTACGGTAAATGTAAATATAAATTACTTTCAGTAATTGTAAAAAGTAATTTTGTAAAAGGTAATTTAGTAAATTTTATTTACTGAGATTGTATTTACATTTGAATAGTATGTATACGTATAGAAATATGTAAACAGTATGTATGCGTACAGAAATACGTAAATAGTATATATACGTACAGAAATACGTATTAATTGTGTATTTGTACAGTAATACATGAACAGTGCTGTGAATAGTAAACTGTGAATAGTAATAGTGAACAGTAGATTCGTAGAACCAAAAATTGCTGAACAGTAACCGAGTATTACTGTTTCGGCATTTAAAGGTTTACGAAACGTTTCTAAATTCTTTTCTTATCTTTTCAAGGTGATATATAAAGCAAGGAAAATAATTATCTTCGGAAATTGTGGAATTACGCTCGACTCGTTAAGGTGAGTAAAATCTCACATAAGTACGAATCTATCCTCGCGGTGATTCAATATTTTGCAAGAGTATTTAATAATGAATGACAAACATGTATACAATATAGTGGATTACATATATACTGTATAAATGGTAATAAGTACATATATATATAATTCATTATATTATATACTGTTATTAATTCATTAGAAATAGTCATTTCAATGACGAGAAATTGTGTATTGAGTATGTGTTTGTGAAATATGACATGTATAGGATATAGTGGACTATATATATATTGTATAAATGGTAAATAAGTACGAATATATATAGTTTGCTATATAATATACTATTATGATGTTTATTGTGATAATATCGAGCATAATTTTGAAACGTACAATATGATGTGTGATTATTGTACGTGATTTTAACACGGAAATTGTTAAAATATGTGATTTGTCTTCGGACGTGATGTTTGTACAATATGATGTGAGATTATTGTACATGTTTGGCAAGTCGGAACCTAGCCTTTGGCCGGGCGAAAGTTACGATACAGTTAGAGCTCTAGTCTGTCCGCCATAGTACTACATGGGAGGTAACGGGTGGTTATCTGCTCATGAGTACTCAGATTGTTTTGGATGTTGGGTAGCGGGTGGTTACCCAATGTCAGCGTAGTACTGCATGTGAGGTAACGGGTGGTTATCTGCTCATGGGTACTCAGATTGTTTTGGATGTTGGGTAGCAGGTGACTATCCAATATCGTCGGTGTATTACGAGAGGGGTAACGGATGTGTACTAGCGTTCTTGGTACCCGTATTATAAATGCATTTGGGTAACCAGAAGGGTTACTTAATTTCTCATGAGCGTTTTATTTCACATTTCTTTGGGACAACCAGATGGGCCGTCCATTGACTCATGAGGGCATTTATATTTGTTGATTTGTGATTTTTCCTATATATTGATATGCGAATTATATTTTCATTTTACTCATACGAGCTATCAGCTTACCGGGTTTGTGTTTACAATTCCGGTGCACCAATTCGATGGTGTAGGGAATAATTCCGCAGGTGTTGATTAGCGGAGATTGAGTGCCGACTCCGGAGACTCAAAGTCGTTCGTATCCTGTTTGTGGTGAGATTTCTAGCGTGGATTTGTGTGTGAGAATTGGAGTGAATTTATTTGTGAGCTTTGTGAGAGATATTGAGGATTATTACATTTCCATTTTATGTAATGTCGAATTATAAATTTTGGTTTGTAATAATCGGTTTGACTGAGTTGTATTTGGAACTCAGAGATGATCCGCTGTGGCATTTCAACTAATTTCGATTCGTTGAGATTGTTTTGATGTTTAACGACTCTGAAATTTTGAGTTTTCAGGCTTGAAATTTTAGGGTCGTTACACCGGCCTCCGGCATCTCCTCGTCGGCGCAGCCCCTGCACGCACGCACGCAGCCCCGCACGCAGCCCTGCACGCTGCCCCTGCATCACCCCTGCAGCCCCCGCATCGCAGCCCCTGCAGGCCCTGCTCGCTGCCCCTGCACGCACGCACGCAACCCCGCATGCAGCCCTGTACGCTGCCCCTGCATCACTCCTGCAGCCCCCGCATCGCAGCCGCATGCAGCCCTGCACGCACGCTCACGACACCTGCAGCCCCGCTCGCGACCCCTGCAGCCCCTGCATCCTGCCATGCTACCCCTGCACGCAGCCCCGCAGGGTCTCTTCTGCATTCGCTCCGCAAAAATATCTTTTTGCCCCGCAAGACCCCGCATCAGAGGATTCAATATTGCTCCTCCCGCATATCTACGCAAGAAACGCGAACTGCACAAGCAAACTCTTCGCTCGAGAGAAGTTACTCCCGTCTTCTCTACCCTTTTAGGCCTATGGCCTGACGAGCCCGATAGCCTTTTGGGCCTTTAAACTATTTCTCGTTTTTCCTTGTTCTTTTCCTATTGCTTATTAAATCGTTTATTTGCACGCTTTCGTTTTCTAACTATGTTTCACGTGCTTGCATAGGAAAAGTGATCACTCGTCGTACTATGGTGATGACATTCATGCCGAGATGGACGATACTTTTGTCATCTACATACGATTTCGATCGTATCCTCTCAAGATTTTTATGTCATCGGACGAAGATCGAAAAGGAATTCATCAAGCAACTTCATGCATGACGATCGATTTGCAGTGCAATTTAATTATATGCGGTCTATTTGGCAGACCAACAAGTATGTTTTTCTTAAAGTTGCTGCTTTTGAAGATATATGTATAAATTATCGGGCGCTATTAGCCTTTTTCATGTCTTCTTTTCCGGCCTTTCTTATAATGCCGATGAGACCAAAGAGGGATATGATTCCCCTCTTGGTTGACGTTTTTCGTGTGACGGTCCTGGGGGAGTCACGTTATTATTTAAAAAAGAAGATATCGATTTCGTGTGGTCGCCTGAGTGCACCGCTGTTTTGGGTGCGATCATGAGAATCACCGATATGCATCGATTATTTTGTGACCATATACATCACAACCCTTCTAATTCTGGTTACATACTTTAATAGTTTCGATTATTCGAAACCTATACAACCCTCGTTTCTTATGGATGCGTCGTCATCGCGACTGTTCTTTGAATGTTTGAGTTTTCTTAAACTCATATCTATAAACGATAATCCCAAGGTCTACGTACTCATTTATTTGAGTTGATTCATTACTCTGATGCAGCACTATTTGCTGACAAAAGATCCCAAAAACAACGAATTCTATGGGACACACTTAAAGTGTTTTAATGAACGTCTATGACGTTGTATTATCAGAGTTGACCTTGATGCATACTCCACATCCAAGAAACGCATGCCATTTTTGGCACCTTTATCTATTTCCAGAGGGAATTTTGGAGATGGAAAAGTAACATTCTTCCATTCTCAAGTAAGCAAACATTTTGAGCCTCAGGCTAAGGCTCCTCCGATCCGATATGCAAGATTTTGTTGCTACGGACTTTTGATTAGTCAATCTATTTTGACTATGTCTTCTGCTTACTATTTTTCAAGTATGACGTTGGCATTGCCATGATTATTACTCGACGTTGTCATGCTGTTTGGTTTGACAAATGCACCTACTGTCTTTATGAGTTTGATGAACAAATATCTAGCCCGTACTTGGATGAGTTTGTAGTAGTGTTTGTGGATGACATCCTCATATACTCCAAGTCCCAAGAGGAGCATGTGGTACATCTGAAAATTGTGCTGCAAACTCTAAAGGAAGCAAGATTGTATGCCAAGCTTGAGAAGTGTGAGTTTTGGAAGGAAGAAGTTAAGTTCCTTGGTCATGTAGTCTCAAAGGATGCGCATTAGTAGACCCATCAAAAGTGGAGGCAATGAAGAGTTGGAGTCGTCCAAAGACCCCTATAGAGATTCGTAGTTTCTTTCGTTTGGCAGGTTACTACCGGAGATTCATTGAAAGGTTTTCTAGTATTGCATCACCTTTGACCAAGTTGACCTGGAAAGATGTTTAGTTTGTGTGTCCAAAAACATGTGAGGAGGCCTTCAACAAACTAAAGACTAGTTTGACTACGGCTCCAGTGTTGCCAATAGTGGGGGTGGTTATGTCATTTATAGCGATGCTTCGCATCAAGGCTTAGGGTGTGTGTTGATTCAGCATGGAGGTGTGGTTGTTTAATAATTCGAATTTTCAGGTTCAAATTGTATGAATTCTTGGAAATTATTAAACTTGGAAACTGATTAAATCGCATTTTTTCGCTTTAATCGACGATGTCAAACGAAACGAAACTGAAGTTAAAAGTTAAAAACGTTACGTTTATGCAACACGGAATTCGATTTTTACTTCGTCGCTCATTTCCGAAAACTTCATTCAAAGAAGTTGTAGAGCTCGTTTATACGAGTTCGTGGACATGTCACGCACTTTAATCGGATATCGTATGTGAAAGTTATTATCGACGGAAGTTGGTTTATGATTTTGGAAATTGTATAAAAGGAAATTTTTGGAAACCCTAGTTTCCAAAAATAGAAACCCTCTCACCCCTCCCCCCAGCCTTTCCTCTCTCTCTCCCTCCCCCTCACCTCTCGCCGGTGATCTCCTTCTACCGGTCACCGTGCACGACACCGCCGGTGTCATTGGGACCGCACGGCCACGACGCGTCGACCGGTGGTGACGGCGACGCACCCCAGGCAGAGATCCAGCAGCGCCAACGAAGCACAGCCTCGGCTCCTCAGCTCTGTCGTTCTCGACTTCACCGGCATCGTAGGAGCTCGGGGTCACGACGGGGAGCCCTCCCTCTTCCTCCTCGACGCGATTCCACTTGCGGTGAAGGTCGAATCGAGCTGCAACTCCGTCGACCTCCAAATTCTAATCCAAGACCTTGTGGCGGCAATTGCAGCCGCGTTCGCCCAGTATAGGGCGAATTGAAGGTATAGTCGTTAACCCCTCCTAATGGTCTTCATTTTTCATATTGGGTGTTTGTTGTTTTGTGGAGTTTTGATCGAAGGTGGTGGTAGAGCGCGTGTCGCCATCTATGGTGGCGCGTGGGAGTAGCAGGATGTGGTAGGGGACCGGTTGATGACCGGGGACGGCATGGGGAGTGAATGGTTTGAGTTTGGAGAGCTGCTTGTGAGGTCACCGGAGGTGGCGCGTGAACATAAATTTCCAAACAGTAAATTTTTGTAAAAAGTAATTTATGTACAGTAAATATAAAAAGTAATTTCTGTACAGTAAAAATGTAATAGTAATTTCTGTACGGTAAATTGTAAAAGTGATTTGTGAGCAGTAAATGTAAAATTAAATTATGTACAGTAATTATAAAAGTAATTTTCTGAAATAGTAAATCGGTGATTAGTATTTACTGGAACAGTAATTATAATGAAACAGTACATTGGTACAGTAATACGTAAACAGTTTGTACATGAACAATAATACGTGAATAGTATTTACTTAAAAACCGTAAATTGCTTAACAGTAAACAATAATATTGATTCGGCATTTGAGATTTTACGTAACGTTTCTAACCACTTTTTATACAACTAGGTGATCGACAAAACAAGTAAAGGATTTGCTTTCGGTATTGTGGAAATTACGCTCAGGAAAATAAGGTGAGTAAAATCTCACTATGACGAGTCTACCCTTAGCGGTGATTCATAATTACGCTTTATTTTAAAAGACCGAACTATGATATGTATATGATATAGTGGGTTGTGTATGTGTATAAATGGTAAAAACGATACATATATATGGGTTGCTATTATATACTGTCATATTCTTATTTCCAAATGAGTTTATTTACAGCACTAATATTTATTTTATTTGAGGATGAGTCGCTTGGTTTTTGTACAATAACATGTGAGGATTGTATTGTACGTGGTTTTAACTTGAGTTATGTTAAAACATTTTTCTGTCTTCAGACGTGATGGCATATCGGAACATAGCCTTAGTCGGGTGACAGTTACGATTCAGTTAGAGCTCTAGTCTGTCTGCCGGTGTACTGCATGAGGGATAACATATGAGTTACATGCTTATGAGTACCCATATTTTTGGGATATTGGGTAACATATGGGTTGCCCAATGTCCGACGGCGTACTGCATGAGGGGTAACAGATGAGTACCTTGATCTCATGAGTACCCGTATTATAGATGTATTTGGGTAAACATATGGGTTGCCCAATTTCTCATGAGCACTTATGAGCACTTATATTTTCAGATATTATTGGACATCCAGATGGGTCGTCCTATGAGTCATGAGTGCATTTATAATTAAATGTTTTCAGTATTTTTCTCTTGTATTACTATGCGTGTTATACTGTTGTTTTACTCATATGAGCTGCGAAGCTTACTGGGTTTGTGTATATAATCCCAGTGCCCCTATTCGATGGTGTAGAAGATAATTCTCCAGGTGTGGATTAGCAGAATTGGACGGTTACTCTGAAGATTTCGAAGTTTCTTTATTTCTATTTTGTGGTGAGGATTGAGATGATTTTACATTTCCAGTTGATATAATGGTTGAATTATAAATTGGTTTTGTAATAATCAAATCGACTTAGATGTACTATGAACTCAGTTACGATACACTGTGACTATAAGATGATTTTGATTTAATGAGATTGTTTTAGAGTTTTTCATGCCTTCGATTTTTGAGTTTAACACTTGAAATTTCTGGATCGTGACAATTGGTATCCGAGCGTAGGTTATGTATTTGGCGATCTATCAATATTATCTAACAGCGATGGCCCGACTGCAGCGGACCCCCATCACATGGCCTTCAATATTGATATGTCACTGGGTACGGAAAAGTGTTAGGAGCCATACCGTAAGGCTTGGTCCTCTAAGTAGAAGTATTGTGATAATACTTTGATGATTCACCTTCTCTCTAAATATCTTAGTTAATATATGTTAGATCTATTTTATTTGGGTTCAAGACTTCACATGTATTGAATAAGTGTTTAAATGTTTCAAGATGATGAATTTGGAGAAGGGCCGTGCACAAGGCCAAGGACGGGCAAGAGGCCGAGGCATAGCGAGGGCTGGAGGCCGAGTCCGCAATGTAGAGAACCTCTATGAGGAGGTGGCGCCACAGGATGAATAGGTTGACCCCAAGGTAGTAATTGGAGACCAGGGTTGTGTGCTGAAGTTGATCAAGGACATCTGTAGTCTGTCAGCGCCATCATTCATGGGAGCCTGGATCATATGGTGGCAGATCATTGGATTGAGAGTATGGAAACCTACTTTGAGATGATGATGTACTTTGAGATCGAGAAGAGGATGATAGCCACATTCTTCTTAAAGGATGATGCTATGGATTGGTGGAAGAGTACAAGACGGACTGTGGATGTGTCCACTCTGACTTGGGAGGGTTTGTAGCACTCTTTCGAGAAAATTACTTTCCAGCTACAGTGCAGGAGGAATTAGAACTTGAATTTTTGGATCTGGTACAAGGAGATATGTCCGTTAGGGAGTATGAGGCCCGTTTTGCATAGTTGTATCGGTTTGTCACGCCAATGGGTGCTACCTCCTTAGCCCAAAAATTTCTACGGGGACTTCAGCAAGAGTACAAGACCATCATATAAGCACTTTGTCTGTCTACTAAGGAGCTGATGTATGAGAGTGCCTTGAATTTGTAATAGGCGAATAAGACTCGCGGAGGAGATGTGGAAAATAGGGATACTCGAGGAAAAGGGAAGGCAATCAGTTCGGGTAGTGGGTCTGCAAGACCGAAAGGTGGATCTTGGAAGAGGCCGAGAACCTATTACCAGACTCCAGCTAAGGCTGCATCTCCATCTGCTAGGACTGCACCTGTTAGACAGTTAGCATCAGTAAGGTGTTTCGTTTGCAACGAAATGGGGCACTACACCACGACTTGCCCGAAACGGAAGAGAATAGGCTGATTTAAGTGTGGACAAGTGGGGCATATGGCTAAAGACTGAACCCGACCTCCGTAGGGTAGATAGGAACATCAGCAGAGGCAGTTATCAGCAGGCCAAGCTAGAGCGTTTGTAATTGGTCAATGAGACATAGGAGTGGAAGGTACCTTATCTATTTTTGACTACCTTACTAGAGTATTGTTTGATACATGAGCATCACATTCTTTTATTGCTAGTTCGGTAGTGGAGATGTTAGGATTGATTCATACACCTCTTGGGAACTCTTTATGTGATACTTCACCTCTTGGAGTGTTTCTCGAGCTTGAGACAATCTGCAAGGCTTGCCCTATTGTGATCAGAGGTAGAGAATTCTCTGCTTCTTTGATAGTGATTTCGCACCACACCTATGATGTGATTTTAGGAATTTATTGGTTGAGGCCGCAGCACGCATTGATCGATTGTTTTGACATGGTAGTGTTCTTCCATAGTCCCGGAGAACCAATTCTTCCTTATCGTTGCCTCAAGTCAGATAATGCTATGAGAGTTGGAGTTTTGGCACATGTGGAATCTGTAGATCAGAAAGTAACTATTGCAGACATTGTTGTAGTATCTGAGTATAGTGAGGTGTTCCAAGAGATACTAGAGTTACCTCCTCAAAGATTTGTGGATTTCTGCATAGATGTTGTACCCGGTACGGCACCAGTGTCAAAGGCGCCTTATAGAATGAGATAAAACGAGCTTAAAGAGTTGAAGGTGCAGACATATGAACTATTGAACCAAAGGTTCATTAGACCTAACGTCTCACCTTGGGGTGCACCGGTGTTATTCGTGAAAAAGAAATATGGTTCTCTGCGGTTATGTGTGCACTAAAGGGAACTAAATAAGATGACCATCAAGAATAGGTATCCCTTGCCTAGGATTGATGACTTGTTCGATCAGCTTAGAGGGGCTACAATATTCTCTAAGAGTGATTTGAGATCCGGTTACCATCAACTCAGGGTGAAGAAAGAAGATATATCAAAGACGGCTTTCAGGACCAGGTATGGACACTATGAGTTTGTTATCATGCCCTTTAGTCTGACAAATGCACTGGCTGTCCTTATGAGTTTGATGAAACAATTTTTTAGTCCGTACTTGGATGAGTTTGTTGTAGTGTTTGTGGATGATATTCTGATATACTCCAAGTCTCAAGAAGAACATGTGGTGCATCTGAGAACGGTGTTACAAACTCTAAAGGAAGCAAGATTGTACGCCAAACTCGAGAAGTGTGAGTTCTGGAAGGGAGAAGTCAAGTTCCTTGGTCATGTAGTCTCAAATGATGGGGTCGTCCAAAGAACCCTACTGAGATTCGTAGTTCCATTGGTTTGGCAGGTTATTATTGGAGGTTCATTGAATGGTTTTCTAGTATTGTATCGTCATTGACCAAGTTGACCAAGAAGGACGTTTAGTTTGTGTGGACAGCAAAATGTGAGGATGCCTTCAACAAACTAAAGACTAGCTTGACCACGGCTCCAGTGTTGATAATTCCCACAAGTGGGGGCGGCTATGTCATTTATAGTGATGCTTCGCTCTAAGGCTTAGGGTGTGTGTTGATGCAGCATGGAGGAATGGTTGCATATGGCTTTAGACAGTTAAAGGTCCAAGAGAAGAACTACCCCACTCACGATCTAGAGCTTGTTGTAGTTGTCTTTGCCTTAAAAATTTGGAGACATTAGTTGTATGGTGAGAAATTTCAACTATTTTCTTATCATAACAGTTTGAAGTATATGTTCTCACAGAAGGAATTGAATATGAGACAGAGGAGATGGATGGAACTCCTTAAGGATTATGACTTCACATTGGAGTATCACCATGGAAAAGCAAACGTGGTGGCCGATGCCTTGAGCAGGAATCCAAGGGGTATGATAGCTTCTCTTATGGTTCAAGAATGGATTATGCTCGAAACTGCATCTGTATTTGATTTGGTACCATCAGGAAGAGAACCAAGGGTCTTTCTTGATAGTGTCTCAGTGTAACCTAACTAATCTCAAGGATCATTCAGGGACAGGCACAAGATAGATTTTCACAAGCTAAGTTGGCAAATCTCGTAGTAGATTCACAGGATGAATGTTCATCCGAGTGGAGAGTGGGATCCGATGGAGGTTTGAGATTTGGGACAAGATTATGTGTCGCAGATTGTACGGATCTCAAGAAAGAGGTCATTCATACAGCACACAGATCTCGTTATACAGTACATCCAGGGAGCACCAAGATGTACAAGGACCTATGCAGACAATTCTGGTGGAACGGGATGAAGAAAGACGTGGATGAATTTGTATCAAAGTGCCTTACGTGTCAGAAAGTGATGGCAGAGAACATCAACGACCTACTGACATGTTGAAGCCATTGACTATTCCTCTTTGGAAGTGGGAACAAATATCTATGGACTTTGTGACTGGACTGCCTAAGTCTAAGAAAGGTCACGATGCGATATGGGTGATTGTCGATCGATTGACAAAGTCGACACATTTTCTTCCAGTATCAATATAGTACTCAGTGGATATGCTAGGGAAACTATATGTGGATGAGATAGTGAGACTTCATGGAGCTCCTGTTTCTATTGTTTCAGACCGAGATGCACGTTTCACATCGAAGTTCTGGGGTGATTTGCAGAAGGCAATGGGTACTACCTTGGATATGAGTACTGCTTTTCATCCTCAAACTGATGGACAGACAGAAATGGGGAATCAGGTGAATCACACTTTCTTCCAGTATCAATGAAGTACTCAGTGGATGTGCTAGGAAAGCTATATGTGGATGAGCTAGTGAGACTTCATCGAGCTCATGTTTCTATTGTTTTTGACCGAGATACACGTTTCACATCAAAGTTCTGGGGTGGTTTATAGAAAGCTTTGGGTACTACCTTGGATATGAGTACATTATTTCATCCTCAAACTGATGAACAAACAGAAATGGTGAATCAGGTGATGGAGGATATGTTGAAAGCTTGTATTCTTGATTTTAAAGGAAATTGGGAGGATTACCTGAGGTTGATTGAGTTTTCCTACAACAATAGTTACCATTCTAGCATCGGCATGACACCTTATGAGGCCCTTTATGGTAGACCGTGTAGATCACCTATTTGTTGGGTCGAAGTTGGTGATGAAGCACTAATGAGTCCTAAGGTGGTTCAGGAAACCTCGGAGAAGATCTCGATTATTCGAGATAGGATCCAAACAACACAAAGTAGACAGAAGAGTTATGTAGACTTAAAGAGGAGACATGTCGAGTTCGAGATTGGCGACCATGTGTTCCTAAAAGTCTCTCCTATGAAGGGCGTCGTGAGATTTTGTAAGAAAGAAAAGTTAGCTCCGACGTATGTTGGGCCCTTTAAGATTCTTGAGAAGGTAGTAGATTTGGCCTATCGACTAGCTTTACCTACGAGTATGTCTGGTGTTCACAACGTCTTTCACATTTCCATGTTGAGGAAGTATGTACTAGATGAGTCACATGTGATTGATCACAGCTCTATAGAGGTGAGGGAGAATGCCACCTTTGTTATTGAGTTGGTTCGTATTTTGGATAGATCCACAAAGAAACTTCGTAGGACAGAGGTGGAGTTAGTTAAAGAGTTGTGGAGTCACCGTGATGAGGGCGATGCCTCTTGGGAGCTAGAGTCGGATATGAGGACAAGATATCCGCAGTTGTTTGTTGAGTAGAGCACTTGAATTTCGGGACGAAATTCTTTTAAGGGGGATATAATGTAATACCCCGAATTTTCGGGTTTTCTTCGTATAAATTCTTGTAGGTTATTAAACTTGGAATTTTGAATAAAATCACATTTTTTCTTTTTTCTCGTCGATGTCAGACGAAACACGACCGACTTCGGAATTTTAAATTGAAAAACGTTACATTTCTATGACTCGACATTTGACTTTTATTCCGTCGCTCGTCTCTGAAAACTTCATTCACGAAAGTTGTAGAGCTTGTCAATAGAGTTCGTGGACATGTCACGCACCTTAATCGGACCCTAATTTTCGAATTTGGTTTCCGAATTTGAAATGTATGAAAGGAAGATTTTGGAGAACCCTAATTTCTAAAAAAGGAAACAGCCCCCCCCCTCCACGCAGCTCTCTCTCCCTCCGCTTGAATCGACCCTCCCTCATAGACTCACCTCCGCCGATCTCACGCCTCCGGCCACCGTGGCCCTCACCGCTGGTCGCAAAGCCACCCCACGGTCGGCAGCTCCGACAATTGGACGCGACACGCCACCTCTCGCCGCCTTAAAGCTCGATCGACAACTTGAAGTTCATGCAATTTTTGCAACCGTCCAAGTGCGAGAGCTCGGGGCCAGCCTCTCTCCGCTGATCCTCGCCTCCGGTTCCACCTGCAAGTGATTTGGAGCTCAAATCTCGCCGCCACTTTGTCCTCCACGAATTCAACCACCATCGGCTTCTTGAGCTTCTCCGGCGACTTGCCGGCGGTTCTAGAGTCTGATATACGTACGAAAACATCTCTCTCCGTGTGATCTATATTTTTGGTGTTGATTGTATTGTGTTTTGATGAAGTTCCGAGGAAGAGGAGGTAGTGCGCGTGTCGCCGCATGAGAGGAATTTGGGTAGAGGAGTGATAGGGCTATCTTATGATCAGTAAATTCGTGAATAGTAAATTTACGAACAATAATTTCATAAAACAGTAAATTCATCAACAATAACTTCATAAAACAGTAAATTCGTGAACAGTAGGTAATGCACAGTATTGAACTATGACATGTATATAATATAGTCGATTGTGTATGTGTATAAAATGGTAAATACGGTACATATATATGGGTTGCTATATTATATAATGTTACGTTTTTATTTCTAAATGATCATACTGTGGCAGCTATATTTATTTTGGTGTGCAAGAGTCGCTTGGTTGTAGTACAATAAACATGTGTTGATTGTTATATTGTACGCGGTTTTAACATTGAGTCTTGTAAACAATTTCTGGTCTTCGGACGTTGTTGGCAGTAATCGAAATCAAGTCTTGGCCGGGTGTCGGTTACGATTCAGTTAGAGCTCTAATTTGTCTGCCGGCGTACTGCATGAGGGGTAACAGATGAGTTCCCTGGGTCTCATGAGTACCCATGTTTTTGAGTGATATTGGGTAATAGATGGGCTGCCAAGTTATCTTTTTATGCGTAAAAGGGACTGCTTTTTTTTTTCTCCAAACCAAACTCTCAACAGTCAACACGCAAAGCTAACATCTTCTTCTGTGTCCTCGCAATATAGATTGATAATTGATCCAAATCTGATTCCAATCCAACATGGGGAGGAATTATTCAGTCTTCGCAGAGAATCACGTGACAATTTCTAGTGCTACTCTCTTTTAATCACCATTTGACACTTACAAGGGTGTATTCAATCTAGATTTTAAAAGAATCAAAATGAATTTAAATAATCTATGGATTTTATAACTCTATAGATTGTTTCAATTCCATATAGAATTTAACAGACTTTTGTTAGATTTGATTTATTAGTATTCCTTTATATTTAAAAAGTTTATAGACTATTGTATTAAGAATAAATATGATAAAAGATTGAACATTCGTATTAACTAGAACTAGTATCAAAGACAATCTATAACTTGTACATCGTGTAGTGATCTTCCCTCACTTGTATAGAACCATCTTTGAGAAGCTCATCAAAAAGATTTAGTCCCTCCTCCACCAAACCAGCATGGCTGCATGCCGAAAGAAGCCCCACATAAGTAACATCATCAGGTTTGCACCCCAATTGCCGCATTTCATTATACAGGTTGATTGCCTCGATACCGCATCCATGATGTGCATAAGCTGCAATCATTCCATTCCAGGAGATAAAATCCCTTTGCATTGTGGATCCATCTTCAAACATCTTCCTTGCAGAGACTATATCCCCACATTTTGAATACATATTTATGAGTGCAGACACCAAATGTACACATTCCTGGACCACTGTTTTAGTTACCATCTGATGTATCTGACGTCCCTCGCAAAGACCAGCTAAATTGCTACAAGCACTCAAGATATTGACAAAAGTTCCCCGATTAGGTCTCACCCCATTATCTGCCACCATTTTCGAAAATATCATCAGTGCATCTTCACTTCTACTCCCATCTTGTACATACCCAGTGATCATTGTAGTCCATGATATGACATTCTTCTGCGGCATTCTAACAAACAACTCCCACGCCCGTTCCAAGTCCCCATTCTGAATAAACCCAGTAACCATCGTGTTCCATGAAGGCATGTCCCTCTCCGGCATCCTCTCAAACAACTCAAGAGCCTCCTCCAGCCTCCCATTCTGCGCATACCCCGTGATCATCGCATTCCATGACACCACATTCCTCCTCGGCATCCTATCAAAAACCTCTCTAGCTTCATCAACCCTCCGATTTCTCGTGAGCCCCACCACCATTGCGGTCCACGAAATAACATCCCTTTCCGGCATCAAACCAAACAGCCTCCTGGCCTCCTCAATTCTCCCACATTGCGCCAAAGCCGTCAAAACCGTGTTCCACGAAACCACATTCCTCTCCGGCATCCTCTCAAACAGCTCCAACGCTTGATTAACCTTCCCGCTCCTCGTGTAGCCGTCGATCATAGTGTCCCAACTAATAACATTCCTCACCGGCATTTGATAGAACAACATCTCAGCCTCTTTAAGCTTTCTAAACCTTATGTAACCGCCGACCAACGCCGTCCACGTGATGACGTTCTTCTCGGCATCGGCTCTATCCAAGAGCCTCCGGGCCTCCTCCAGCATGCCGTGCTTGACGTAGGCCGTGATCACCGTCGTCCACGTCACCACGTCTCTCTCAGGCATTTCGTCGAACACGTGGCGGGCGTCTCCGATTTTGCCTTCTCGGCTGAGCTTGGTGATCAGCCAGTTGGAATTGGCCACGTCGGAGCTGGCGCTGTGGTCTCTGTCCGGCGTTATGATTCTAGGTGAGGGTTTCTGGGTTATGGAGTGGTATGGAAGCCTGGGACTACGGCGAGCTTGAGCGAAACACAAGAGTGGTGATCTGGCTCTGTTGAAGATACGTGCCATACTACTATTGGTTAAGCTGAATTGAACTAGTCAATTGAGGAGACGAGTCAGACGATGGTAGTCCTTGGCCGCCGTCCGTCAAGAGTGGACAAGAATGGAAAGGCGTGGTTCCGTTTCAGTGAGTTTTGTTTTCAACACCCTCATAAAGGCCATTCTGGTAAATTCCTATGTTGTTTTTTATAATGCGCTGACTAATTCGTGCATGTATATTTAGAGTTTCTAATGAATATCAACTGGCTAATTACACACTTTTTTACTTCGTTAAATTGATAGCTCAAGAGTAAATGATTAAGATTTGAAACAGATTGATCATTTGACTTCTCATCATTGGCATCATAAAATTGGTAGCTCAAGAGTAAATGGTTAAGATTTGAACCCAAGGATCATTCTGACGTCACATCATTGGCAATGCATATTGCATAGTGCAAAGCAGATTAACTTCAAGCTACCGAGCTAGACAAGACGCAGATTAGAAAAGCAAAATATAACAATACGCAACGGTCATAGAGAAAAGCATCTCAAGTCATTGTTCTCAACTTCTCACAGATAATTAATATTAGTTACAAGGTTAGAACCATCATCTACTGACAACACACAACACGGTGACTTAGAAATCATAATAGATTAAGCTATTCCTTACATGCCATAACGACTTACTAGTAGATAGCAGATATGTCATGAATAATCTGGGAACTCAGAAACGAGCTTACGAGCATATACTTATAGTTCCGGCAGTTCTCCATCCAGTGACCAAGATCAAAACAAAAACCACTCCTCCTGAGAATAGGGCGTGCTCCTTCAGAACAGCATGCAGATCCCACCTTGCCACAACCCTTGCATTTTATGTCATACTGTAGAACGAGAATATGAAAACAAATAAGAATGCAGACACGTGTACAAATAAAATGTAATTATTGATAATCAAGCGCGAGGTTACAATCTTTGTGAACTCCTATGATTCTATCTCCGTATATAACTTGGCTCAAGGGTGACATGCATTTGATCTTGAGAATTTGAGTTTGGATTTGGATTTGATAAAGAACGAGCAATTTGGTAGCTTGATAATTCTTCGTGGACTTGAGTTTGGATTTGGATTTGATGAAGAACGAGTGATTTGGTAGCTTGATGATTCTTCGAGGACTTGAGTTTGGATTTGGATTTGATGAAGAACGAGAGATTTGGTAGCTTAATGATTCTTCGTGAACTTGAGAGACTTCGATTTGATGAAGAACGAGTAATTTGGTAGTTTGATGATTCTTCGTGGACTTGGAGACTTTGAGATTTCTCGAGAGTGATCTTGCTCAAGTTATTTTCTCTATTCTTCTCAAAGTCTCATTCTCTTCATGTTGGAAGAGGTATTTATAGTGTCAAGGCTTTCTATTTTATATAATATTTTAATAACATTAAAATAATAATATTTCTTTAATTGTATAATTAAATCAATATATATTTTCTGATTAATTTAAAATTAGTTATTCTCATAACTAAATTAATCAGAAAATAATTGATTTAATTATAACCGTTTAAAAAAATTATTAATTTAATCAATGTCTGATTACCATTTTCGAATCGTCAATGACATTCAATTTCCGATTTAAGTCGGAATCACGTAGCTTCGATTACGATCATCCATTTATGTGCTGACACGAGTTTTATTCGGATCCGCAATAACTTTGTTGACTTTTGAGACACGTGTGCAATTTTGTCGGGTTCTTGGTCGATTTAATCATTTAATGAAGATGATTTACTTCATTAAATTTCATGTGTCTACAAATGCCCCCACTTCAAGTCGTGCTGCAGACATGTCGTCGTCACGTGCTGAAAGCGCAGCTTGAAGTATGCAACTTCAAGGCATGCATGCTCACGAAAATGTTCTTGCCAAGGCATTTTCCATGAAAATGTTTATGGTTCTTGTTATCTTCTCGAACACAATTTAGGTTCCCTCATGCCTATGACCGTTGGTGATGAAGGTCTATTAGGGTACATTAAGGCTTTGTCAACTGTGTCTGTGATCCCTGTCAGATTTAGTTATGAAGAGCTTGTTACTGCAACTGAAAATTTTAGTAATCAAATTGGCAGCGGTGGATTCGATACTGTGTATAAGGGCATTCTAGCAGACAAGACTCTAGTGGTAGTGAAGAAGATGACTTGTTTGGGAGTCCGAGGGAAGATGGAATTTTGCAATGAGACAACTTCAATTGGAAGCATCCACCATGTCAATCTGGTCAAGTTAAGAGGTTTCTGCATACATGGGAAGCAGTGTTTTCTAGTTTATGATTATATGAACAGAGGTTCTCTGGAGAATATTCTTTTTGGGAATGGTTCTAATGAACCTATCTTGATTCAAGGGAGAGCCTCCATCTATAGTTTTAACTCCTTTTTTTTATTTGCACCAATTATGGTATATGAGCTGGTGCTTTACCATTTACAAGACGAAAAGATGGAGTTTGGGACAGGTTGTCTAGAGGTGGTGTGGAACATAAACTTTAGCCTTTTGGTTATGGTGGCCGACAATGACATGGTGCTTTTAGGAGAACATGATGTATGAGATATGTGTTTGGCTGTGGTGATGGGTGAGTGAATTAGTGCTCTAGAAAGGAACACCAAAAGCATCTTTTGTATTGGAAACAACATCTAAAACAATTAGTACTCTGAGAATGATGTAGTTCCATTTTCAGAGCTTTTACATGTTGTTCTTCAAGATTCCAGATTCGGTTGAGTACTTTAAGTAACTATGTGGATGTTTTAAAACTACAACTTGACTCACCCTTCCTTCCATTATATGGTGCGACCTCACCGGCGTATTCTTGATGTGTTCAAAAATGTCCTTGACAGTATTTTCAGTGATTCCTCTCATGGTAAATGTTTTTCCACTGCTTGTCTGCCATATGCAAAAATTGTTGCATTCATTCCTGTAAGTGCAGATAAAGCAACATCCTTGGCTCCTTCCTGATGTGCTTGATTTTCTGATACTGAATTTCTCATGTCTTGAGTTTTCTTCTACATTTGACGCCTTTTTATCCTCTGCCTTGGGAAGCTTTTCCCCTCCAAAAATCTTCTTCAAGTCATCATCTGTAGTAGAATCAGATATATTCTTCACGTACACATTGCTAAATTTGGTCTTCTCCAAAGCACCATCCCTCTCCTGCTTACGGAGAAAGGGGCCAACAAATACTTTCTTGTCATTCAAAAGCATGCCATTAAACTTCTCTATAGCACTCTCAGCAGCTTCTTCTTGTTAAAAGCAAAGACTTGGTCTCAGTCCTTGTCGATTTGGCTCTTCATTTTGATGTTGTGTGTTCCAATCACAAGCTTGGCGTAAACGGTGGCTGATGAACTCTTGGCTTTGACAACTTTCACGTAGAGAAACGGCATCCGATTAATGAGATCATATGCGCTCCGATTTCAATCCCGGGCCAAAGGTTGGAGCTCCATCTCGTTGATGCCCATATCACTCCTCTCTACATGCTTGCAACTGCTTTTCCAGGTCAACCTCCAAAGATGAAGCCCTTCTAGGGACCGAGCCCACTGTTTTAACTCCATCAGCTTTTGGTAGTCTTCTAAGCTGTGACTTAACAAAATTTTGTAGCTTATGAGGAACCTGTACAAAAGCTTTAGAAAGGACTACATCCAATCCCTTGAGGCGCCCACTTTTCTCGTTCTTACTTATGTCTATGCAGGGATCGAGCAGAGACTGAGGATGAGCTCCGGCGTCGCGGCGAGCAGAGGCCGAGGACGAGCTCCGGCATCGAGGTTGGGCTGAGATGAGGGGAGAAGGGCGTCGGTGACCATGAGGTAGTTGGGGTAATCAATCTCAAACCCCCCATTATTTATTAACACTAAAAGTTTAGAGTTCCCTTCAATTCCCCGGAAAGAACGATCCCTGCTTATTCTATACTAACGATGATGTTTTACATGGTTTATTATAGACGTTTTAACAAAACGCTCTATCAGAACCTTCAACTGCCTAAAGCTATAAGCAACCACACCTCCATGTTGCATCAACACACACCCTAAGCCTTCATGCAAAGCATCGCTATAAATGACATAACCACCCTCACTATTGGGAATCGTCAACACTGGAGCCGTAGTTAATCTAGTTTTTAGTTCGTTGAAGGCCTCCTCATATGTTTCTGTCCACACAAACTGAACATCCTTCTTAGTCAACTTGGTCAAAGGCGAAGCAATACTAGAAGACCCTTCAATGAATCTTCGGTAGTAACCTGCCAACCCAAGAAAACTATGAATCTTTGTAGGAGTCTTTCGACGATTCCAACTCTTCATTGCCTCCACCTTTGATGGATCTACTAACACACTATCCTTCGAGACCACATGACCAAGGAACTTAACTTCTTCCTTCTAAAACTCACACTTCTCAAGCTTGGCATATAACCTTGATTCCTTTAGAGTTTGCAGCATATTTTCAGATGTATCACGTGCTCCTCTTGCGACTTGGAGTATATCAGAATATCATCAACGAACACTACTACAAACTCATCCAAGTATTGGCTAAATATTTGGTTCATCATATTCATAAAAATGGCATGAGCATCTGTCATACCAAAATACATGACAACAAACGCATAGTGTCCATACCTGGTCCTGAAAGCCGTCTTAGGGATATCCTCCTCCTTCACTCTAAGTTGATGGTAACCAGATCACTGATCAATCTTAGAGAATATCGTAGCCCCTCTAAGTTAGTCGAACAAGTCATCAATCCTAGGCAAATGATACCTATTCTTGATGGTCACCTTGTTCAATTCCTTATAGTCCACACACACCAGCAGTGAACCATCATTCTTCACGAACAACACCGGCGCACCCCAAGGTGAGACACTAGGTCTAATAAAGCCTTGGTCCAATAACCCATCTATCTGGACCTTTAACTCCTTAAGCTCATTGTTCCCCATCCTATAAGGTGCCTTCGACACAGGTGTTGTACCGGGTACCACATCAATGCAGAAATCAACAACTCTCCGAAGAGGTAAACCCAGTATCTCTTGAAACACCTCACTATACTCGGACACCACAACAATGTCTGTGATAACTACCTCCTCATCCACAGACTCCACATGTGCCAAAACTCTTGTCATCATGACATTATCTGACTTGAGGCAACGATAACGAAAAACTGGCTCCCTGGGACTATGGAAAAACACTACCATGACAAAGCAATCAATCAAAGCATGTTGTGGCCTTAACCAATCAATTCCTAAGATCACGTCATTGGTGTGGTCCGGAATCACTATCAAGGAAGCACATAATTCTCTACCTCCGATCATAATAGGACAAGCCTTACATATCGTCTCAAGCTCAAGAGACACTCCAAGAGGAGAAGTGACACATAAAGAGCTTCTAAGAGGTGTAGGGCTCAAACTTAACACCTCCACTACCGAACTAGCAATAAAAGAATTGTGATGCTCCCGTATCAAACAGTACTTTAGCAAGGTAGTTAAAAATAGATAAGGTACCTTCCACTCATGTGTCCCGCTGACCCACTGCAAACACTCTAGCCTGGCCCGTAGGTAATTTCCTCTATTGATGTTCATGTCCACCTTGCTGAGGTCGGGTGCAATCTTTAGCTATATGTTCTGTCTGCCCACACGTATAACATCCCTTCTTCCTCGGCTTCGGGCAAGCTGAGGCATAGTGACCCATTTCACCACAAGCGAAACACCTCACTACGACCACTATCTGGCAGGTGCAACCCTAACAGGTGGTGTTGCCATCTTAGCTGGAGTCTGGTGATAGGTCCTCGGCCTCTTCCAAGATCCATTTTTTGGTCCCGCAGACCCACCACCTAAAGTGATTGCCTTCCCTTTTCCTCAAGCATCTCTAGACACCACATCGCCCCCTCGAGTCTTATTCACATGTTCCAAATTCAAGGCACTCTCATACATCAGCTCCTTGGTAGTCAGACAAAGTGTTGATATGATGGTCTTGTGCTCTTGCCTAAGTCCCTATATGAACTTCTGAGCCAAGAAGGTCACATCTATTGGCCTAACAAACTGATACAACTGTGCAAAACAGGCCTCATACTCCCTGACAGTCATATCTCCCTGCACCAGAGCAAGGAACTCAAGCTCTAGTTCGTCCTTCACCGTAGAAGGAAAGTACTTCTCTCGAAAGAGTTCCACAAAACCATCTCAAGTTAGAATGGACATATCCACAGTCTGTCTTGTACTCTTACACTAATTCATAACATCATCCTTCAAGAAGAATGTGGTTATCATCCTCTTCTCAATCAATCTTAAAGAACACCGTAATACGTGTAGTCCGGAATCACTATCAAGGAAGCAGATAATTCTCTACCTCCGATCATAATAGGACAAGCATTGCAGATCGTCTCAAGCTTAAGAGGCACTCCAAGAGGAGAAGTGACACACAAAGAGTTTCTAAGAGATGTAGGAATCAAACCTATCACCTCCACTACTAAACTAGAAATAAAAGAATGTGTTTTTCCCGTATCAAACAATACTCTAGTAAGGTAGTCAAAAATAGACAAAGAACCTTCCACTCTTGTGCCCCGCTGACCCACTGCAAATATTCTAGCTTGGCCCACATGTAACTGCCTCTGCTGGTGCTCTTGTCCACCCTGCTGAGGTCGGGTGTAATCTTTAACTATATGTCCCGCCTGCCCACACCTGAAACTGATAGGAGCACAAAGTGTGACGTTCTTAATGTATATATGCCCTATTCTTATGCTTTGTTACTTCTTATTTAGTTGTTTTAGGTTCATATTTGATACATGTATGTTCTAGGTAGAGCTATTTCGATTTTAGATGATTTGATGATGAAATTGTGCTAAGTGTTAGAACTCCTGATTGAGCTAGGATTCCTTACTCGACTAGGACTCTACTTTCCTATTTTCATTCTTTCCTATTCCTTAATCGACGATTTCTTTTCAGGAAAGACAAATCATATTTGGAAAGAAAGGAGAGTTGCCGAGTTGCATGCCTAGGGGAACAAGGAAATCATATTCGAGTTGAACAAGGAGAAGAGGAGGCCGGCCTAGCTACTCCTAGTTGGACCAAGAGATTGCCGAGCTGCCCTTTAGAGATTTCCCTATTGGACTTGGTTTCCTACATCAAGATGGATATGGAGTACATAAATCAAATCTATAACAAAGAGGATTTCAGTTTCCCAATTGGATTCTATTTCCTTTTAGCACGCAAGAAGGCTTCCTACACCTCTATATATAGAGGCCGGCCTCTCCATTCAGCAACATCATCAGCCCTACACACAAACACAGCCATAAGCTCTGCCGAATTCATCCTTCACCATTCCAAGAAATCCTAAAACCGATTCCATCATTCCCCACCTATCAATAGCCTTTCAAACACGCTTGTGAAGGAGGTTTCATCCATAGAAGTCTTGGCTACACTTGTGGATTGCTTGATTTATAAAGTGTAACCATGATTCACTCTTGTTTAATTTCGGTTTTGGTTTTGTTCTTTTTCATGGATGAAGTTGCGATTTGTTTAGAGTAGTCTTGTATCAATTTTGTCTATGAAATAGCTACTTGATTCAATTTATATAGAGGATTCGAAAATTATGTTTTGGTTTTATGGATTTCGGTTTTGGTTTCTGCCGAACCTAGCTTTTGAACAATTTCGATGCCTATATGTTATGACTATGCTTGTAGCATGATATTTAGGTTGTTGGATTAAAGACTTATGCTAAGAACATGTTTATTCTTGTTTATGTGATTTTCGAATTGCATGGTTGTTGGTTAAGTAAGTGACATACTTGATGAATTCAATGTGCATGACTTTGGGATTACAGGATTAAGATGAACATGTTAGAATTTCGATTATGGCTGCTTGGTTGTGATTGAATGTGTTAAGTGTCTATGTGTTTAGGTTACTGCTTAGAACCCTAAATGCATGATCCATCCTTGGTGATTTATTGCATAGTCTCGGCATGATGCTATAAGAAAGACATGAAGCTTGTTTCGATTCCCTCTATGTGATTTGTTTTGGTGATTGTTTATGTGTTGGTTGGTTGAGCACATGTATATATTAGTTAAGGTTTGATATAGATTTTGGATTGAATCATAAAAACAGTAAATAAAACCTAAACTAATATATACATGTGCTCAACCAACCAACACATAAACAATCACCAAAACAAATCACATATACGTGTTTGAAAGGCTATTGATTTATGTACTCCATATCCATCTTGATGTAGGAAACCAAGTCCAATAGGGAAATCTCTAAAGGGCAGCTCGGCAATCTCTTGGTCCAACTAGGAGTAGCTAGGCCGGCCTCCTCTTCTCATTGTTCAACTCGAATATGATTTCCTTGTTCCCCTAGGCATGCAACTCGGCAACTCTCCTTTCTTTCCAAATATGATTTGTCTTTCCTGAAAAGAAATCGTCGATTAAGGAATAGGAAAGAATGAAAATAGGAAAGTAGAGTCCTAGTCGAGTAAGGAATCCTAGCTCAATCAGGAGTTCTAACACTTAGCACAATTTTATCATCAAATCATCTAAAATCGAAATAGCTCTACCTAGAACATACATGTATCAAATATGAACCTAAAACAACTAAATAAGAAGTAACAAAGCATAAGAATAGGGCATATATACATTAAGAACGTCACACTTTGTGCTCCTATCAACAACCCCACACTTAGACTTTGCTAGTCCCTTAGCAATCACTAAAAAGGGAAATCAAAACATAAACGAAAACAATACAACTATAACTAACGACACAACATTCTAATGCCTTCAACATTTTGTCTCAGAGATCTTCAAACTCATAGCATCAAGAATAGCATTCAATCGAAATAGATAAGATGAATTCAATGGTTAATAAACATGAGATTTCGTTTAACAAGTAAGACATGGCAGAAACAAAGGTGTAATTAAGCTCAACATGTTCAAAACGAGTTCAAATTCAACTCACATAGGATATGCACTCCAAATCTTTTCTCTCAAGAACATGGCATATGCTTAAAAGCTTTTCACACACAAGAGTTATGAACATAGTGAAAATCGAAAACCTCATGAAAGATACCAATCATATGCACAAATGAACCCAAACCATATGCTTACTTATGAAACAAACTCCACAAATCAAGGACTACTCATTTTAAGAATCATGCGGATCTTTAGAGAAGGGATGGCTTAGGCTCGGCATTGACATATTTTTCAAGGTAAAGGGAATCACAAAGGTCATCCTCAAGACTTAGCAGAGCAAAACATCCACCTTATGTCGCCATACTCCATAAAACAAGGGCCAAATATCATCATGTTGGACCCATTCTTCACTTTAAACATTGTGAAAACGAACGAAGGCTAAAGTATAACATTATTGAGCCTTCAACAAATACATCACAACTCCAAATTCACATAAATCAATGTCATGCCGAGATCTTTCATCATACTTTCTTTTCCATTTTTTTCTCAAAACCGTGTATATATACTTTTCTTCTTTTTTTTCTCACGGCATCAATACATTTTTTTCCTCTTTTTCATACTCTTTTCACGGCATAACATACATACAATAGCATAACTCCACACTTGAATCAAATCATCACTCCATATTACATCCAAGAATCGGCTCTGCCAAGCCTCAAAGACAAGGTAGAGATATAACTATACTAAGCAAGGATATAACATGTTGGTAATGAAAGAAAAGGCTTAACGTAGGCTCAAAGGGGTAAACACTAAGGTGTCCCAAGCAGGGCTCAAATAGGGATACGGCTTTTTGGCTTTAAGTGGTGGAAATCCTAAAAAGATCCAACAATCATTTTCAAAATCAGAGTATATTATGACATAAAGCTTCGAAAGTTTCACAAAGTAAGTTCTAGCATTCTCTAGTTCATTGCAATTCTATGGCATATGAATTGATCAAAATAAATGTAATGAGGTTATAAAGCCAAGAAACGATAGAATAAAACTCTCCAAAGAAAGGCACATATATATGGCTCGAATCTCACATAGGTTACATGAATTCAAACAAGTAAAGAACATGCTCATTCTGTACCTAAGTTTCAAAATCCTCATCTACTACATGTTCGTACAAAATCTACACATCGATTAACCATCAAATAACAATGAAGTTCATTTCAATATCATGATCATCTATCAACCATAAATTCAAAGATCAACTCATCCTAGACAGTCCAAGGCATACCTAGGACTCAAAACAAAAACAAAACAACATAAAAATCGAAAAACAGAACCAAAATTGAAACACATAGCTTCAAACAATAGAATTCAACGAATGATGTATACCCCACCCCACACTTAAAACGTACATTGCCCTCAATGTACAATATGATAAGCAACGAAAATTAGAAAGAGTTAAGGGATAAGAAAATGCAAACACTCGTTGATGGCTCCTTCATTGGCTTAAGTTTAGAGTCTATAGCCTAGACTATCTCCAAAGCATCACTTGTTTGCCGTAGGATCAAGGAGAGACGTCTCCTCCACATTGTGTTCCACGAAATTGTCATAGTACGGCTTCAAGCGATGTCCATTGACCGTGAATTCCTTTCCATGCACCATACTTTTTATCTGAATAGCACCAGAAGGAAAAAACATTAGTAACAACAAACGGTCCAAGCCACCTAGAACGGAGCTTGCCCGGAAACAATCTAAGTCGAGAATTAAATAAAAGAACTTTCTGCCCAACGACAAAGTGTTTCTTCCTAATCATGCGGTCATGGAATGTCTTAGTCTTCTCCTTGTAAACCATTGCCGAATCATAAGCCTCATTCCTAATCTCTTCAAGCTCATGCAATTGCAACTTCCTATGTAATCCGGCCTCATCAATGTCCATGTTAAAATTCTTCACAGCCCACCATGCACGATGTTCAAGCTCCACAGGAAGATGGCACGCCTTGCCATAAACTAGTCGAAATGGTGACATGCCTAGGGGAGTCTTGTATGCCGTCCTATAGGCCCAAAGAGCATCATCCAATCGTTGAGACCAATCCTTGCGTGATGGTCCAACAGACTTCTCTAAAATTCTCTTGATCTCACGATTAGATAGCTCTACTTGTCCACTTGTTTGAGGGTGATAAGGCGTAGCAACCTTATGCTTAATTCCATACTTCTTCAACAACGCCTCAATGGTCCGGTTGCAAAAGTGAGATCCTCCATCACTAATGATAACTCTCGGCATACCAAACCTGGAGAAAATGTTAGAACGAAGGAAATCTGCAACAACTCGAGAATCATTAGTCCGGGTGGCCTTTGCTTCCACCCATTTCGAAACATAGTCAACACAAACGAGTATGTATAAGTAACCATTTGAGCTAGGAAAAGGTCCCATGAAATCAATACCCCAACAATCAAAAATTTCGACATATATAATCGGTGTCATAGGCATTTGATCTCTAGATCCTATGTTTCCCATACGTTGGCACCTATCACAAGTCATGCAAAAATGATATGCATCTTTGAAAATCGTAGGCCAAAAGAAACCACATTCGAGCACCTTAAGAGCAGTCCTACGTGAACCAAAATGTCCTCCACAAGATTCAGAATGGCAAAACGTAAGTATAGAGTGATGTTCATGTTCAGGGACACACCTCCTAATGATTTGATCAACACAATGTTTCCACAAGTATGGTTCATCCCAAACATAATACTTAGCTAATGCCTTGAGTCTATTCTTTTGTGCATGCGATAAAGTATCCGGACATTGCTTAGAAACAAGATAATTAACAATATCTGCATACCATGGCTCACTTACCTCAACTCGAAAGAGTTGCTCATCCGGAAAGCTCTCTTGGATGGCCAAGGGCTCGGCATCTCTCACCAATCGACTCAAATGATCCGCCACAACATTGTCACTTCCCTTCTTGTCCTTGATTTCGAGATCAAACTCTTGGAGTAGAAGAATCCATCGAATCAATCTCGGTTTGGCATCCTTCTTTGTCATTAAATACTTCAAAGCTGCATGGTCAGTGTAAACAATAACTTTAGATTGAAGTAAGTAAGAACGAAACTTATCTAGAGCAAAGATCACGGCAAGAAGTTCTTTTTCAGTTGTGGTGTAGTTTTGTTGAGCATCATTGAGTGTTCGTGAGGCATAGTAGATGGCGTAGGGCTGCTTATCCTTCCTCTGCCCTAGCACGGCTCCAACTGCATAGTCGGAGGCATCACACATCAACTCGAATGGCAAGGACCAATCCGGCGGTGCCATGATCGGTGCTGAAGTTAGGAGCTTCTTCAAAGTCTCGAATGCATGCTTGCAATCATCATCAAAGTTGAATGGGACGTCTTTTTAAAGCAATGAACTCATTGGTCTCGCAATCTTGGAAAAATCTTTGATAAACCTACGATAGAAACCTGCATGTCCAAGAAACGATCGAACATCCCTCACACTTGTGGGGAGGGGTAAGTGACGCACAAGATCTATTTTAGACTTATCAACCTCAATTCCTCTAGATGAAACAATATGACCTAAGACAATACCTTGTGTGACCATAAAGTGACATTTTTCCCAATTCAAAACCAAGTTAGTCTCTTCACAACGTTTAAGCACAAGTTCAACATTTTCTAAACAAGTTTCGAAATCTTCACCATAGACAGAAAAATCATCCATGAAAACTTCAATTTTGGAACCAATATACTCGGAGAAAATGTGATACATACAACGTTGAAACGTACCTGGGGCGTTGCACAAACCAAAAGGCATGCGACGATAGGCAAACGTACCAAAAGGGCATGTGAATGTAGTCTTCTCTTGATCTTCTTCCGCAACACTTATTTGGTTGTATCCACTATATCCATCAAGGAAACAATAGAAAGAGTGACCAGCTAACCTCTCAAGCATTTGATCAATGAATGGCAATGGCATGTGGTCCTTCCTTGTTGTCGCATTGAGCTTCCTATAGTCAATACAAACTCTATGACCGGTCACCGTCCTTTGAGGTACCAACTCGTTGTCCTTGTTCTTCACCACCGTGATGCCTGAATTCTTTGGCACAACTTGAATGGGAGAGATCCACCTACTATCCGAGATGGGGTAGATCACGCCACAATCGTGCAACTTGGTGATTTCATCCTTTACAACTTGCATCATTGGTGGGTGAAGGCGTCTCTGACCTTCCTTGGTTGGTTTGGCACCATCTTCTAGCAATATTCGATGCACACACATGGTAGGGCTGATCCCCTTGATGTCGGCTAGGGTCCATCCTATTGCCGTCTTGTGTCTCTTCAACACTTCAATCAATCTCTCTTCTTGCTCCTCATTTAGTGCAGATGAAATGATCACGGGCAATGTATCCTCTTCTCCTAGAAACGCATACTTCAAGTGGTCCGGAAGAACCTTAAGATCAAGCTTCGGAGCTTGCACCACAGAAGGAAGATTCTTTTAGTAGTTAAGAGAATTGGACTAGGAGAGACAAAACTTACCTCACTTGCAACCTCAAGGGAGGTCACGGTTTCATGAATGAAAGATGGCACGGCATCTTTAGCTTCTAGCACCGAAATGTTCGAGCTATCACTTGTGAATCCGGCCCCTTGGGCAATAGTGAGTGCCAACTCGTCATTTGTCAAGGTATCTAGATAGTTATCTGCAAGGGAATCAAGTATGTCAACTGAAAAACAATCACTTAACTCCGAAAGAGGATACCTCATAGCTTCAAAGATGTTGAAGCTAATCACTTCACCATCGAACTCAAAGGTGAGTGATCCACTAAACACATCTATTTTTGTTCTTGCGGTCCTCATGAAGGGGCGGCCTAACAAGATAGGAACCTCCTTGTCATCTGCCTCCGTTGGCTCCATGTCTATGACATAGAAGTCGGCAGGAAAGATCAAGCTCGAAACCTGCACAAGAACATCTTCAACATAGCCCAAAGGGACTTTGTTGGAACAATCAGCCAATCGAATCACAACATTATCACGTTTCAAATCACCTAGACCTAGGTTCTCATAGATATAGTGCGGCATTACATTGATAGATGCACCTAAGTCTAACATTATCTTTTCAAATGTCATGTTTCCGATTGTACAAGGGATAGAAAAACTCCCTGGATCCTTAAGCTTTGGTGGTAGCTTCCTTTGGAGCACGGCAGAAACCGTCTCACTCATTGTAACAACCTCCTTCTCTCGAGTCATCCTCTTGTTGGTGCACAATTCTTTCAAAAACTTAGCATACTTAGGATTTTGTTGTATGCATTCAATAAGAGGCATGTTCACTTCCACCTTCTTGAAAATGTCGAGCATGGCTTGATCAGAGTCATCCTTCTTTTACTTTGCGAATCTACTAGGGAAGGGAACACGAGAAAGATCATTAGTTGAAACCAAACCACTAGAGTTAGGATCATTACCTTTGTCATGCAAAGCACGATCTTCTTTTGGTAGAGGCATGGCATCTTTGGCTTTAGAGGAGGCAGGGTCCTTCTCTAGGTCTTTGACATTGTATTTCTCGGCCTCCTTACCTTTAGAAGGCACGGCCTTCTTATGTTGCTGCATTGGAACATCCAAAGTCCTCCCACTTCGTGTCACCATGGCCTTCACATTCGGATTAGGCTCAGTTTGGCTCGGCAACTTCCCTCCTTCATGGATCTTGCCCATGAAATCGATCACTTGTCCCATCTGCTTCTTAAGCTCGATTATGTCCTTAGAATGAGCTTGTTGACCTGTAACTAATGCTTGAGTAGCAGAGTTTAGATTTTGTTGCCCTTGAGCAAGAGACTTCAAAAGTTCATCATAATTAGGTGAAGATGCATTATTCGAACCATGAACATTAGAGTTAAAGGGAGCAGAACCTTGAGGTACCTGAGGCCTCACAAACAAACCTGAAGGACGAGGTCCTTGACCTTGAGCATTGGATGGTTGAGCATTGTTGCTCCAACGAAAATTTGGATGATCCCTAAGTCCAGGGTTGTATGTGTTCGAGTATGGATCGTACCTAGGCCTTTGTTGCCCCATAAAGTTCAACTCTTCTTCAGTCATTGCACCATTTGGACAATTGTCAGTAGTGTGATCCTTGAAAGAACAAATGCCGCATGCTTGAGGGGTGATGCTCGAACCATTGAATGCCTTGACTAGCACGTCAAGCTTCCTTTCTAAAGTCGCCATCTGATTCCTTGCATCAACATCATACACCCCACGGCTCTTGCTTCCTCTCTTCTCCTTGGAACTAAATTGGCGATTGTTGTCAGCCAAGTCATCGATCAAGGTGTAAGCTTCTTGACCGGTTTTGTTCATGAATGTGCAGCCACATGCCGAGTCCACCATGCTCTTATTGGTGGTGTCGAGTCCTTCATAGAAGAATTGCACCAAGTCATCCAACGAAATACCATGGTGAGGGCACTTCCTTTGTAGTTCCTGAAATTCCTCCCAAGCCTCATAGAGTGAATCACCATCCTTTTGAGTGAAGTTCTGAATCTCCCTCCTAAGTCTTTTCGTGAGTTGAGCAGGGAAGAATTGCTTCAAGAACCTCCTAGTCATTTCGTCCCATGTAGTGATGATTCCTGCAGGCAAAGAATATAACCAACGTTTAGCATCATCCTTAAGGGTAAATGGGAACAAAAGCAACCTCAAGCCTTCTTGAGAAAGGTGATGAATCGATTGGAGCTTGCAAATGTCCAAGAACTCCCTAAGGTGAACATTAGGGTCTTCCATTGATGAACCAGAGTACTTAGGCAGCTGCCCAAGCAATTGAACAGGAATGGAGAAGTTAGCTTCATCAGGTGGAGTGAAAGCAATGCATGAAGGTGATTCCGGGGTGGTAGGAATGAATGCATTCTTTAGTGCCATTGGAGCACCCACAGGAATTATGTCACGGCCCGCAATTGTGTCTAAGTCTGACTTGAAGGCGAAGGGAAAGGAAAGATCCTCCTCTTCTTCTGATCTAGGTGAAGAGTTTAAGATTGAATTGCTTGGAGATGTTTCGAAATTCAAAGGTCTACTTATGAAAGAGTTGTTCAAATCTCTAAGTGCTTGAATTCGATCCTTGAGCTCTTGTGTCTTCTTAGAAAATTCGGACATGCATAGTACCTGTTTATATGAAAGGTAACGAGTTAGCCTTGAAGAATACATAATGGATACATAAAATTTGTGCCTTCCCTTAGTCATACACACGCACACTTAAGGGGAAGGACACGGCAACTACGTCAAGTTTACAAGTGTTAGTTCTTTACGTTTTCACAAGTTCATACAATTCACAAGTTCTTTTTGCTATCTCAATGATTGAATGATCGATTGATTCTAAGTTGTAAATCAAGGTGGACGTGCGGCCTAAGTATGGATGCCTAGACACAAGATCAAGTCTTTGTTTCAGAAGGCCTTTAGCTCAATCAGAGATAGTGAACATGGTAGGACTCATTTGTTGAACTACGGAGAGCGAACTCCCTATCGACTCCATCACCGAGATGTATGTCAGTCAGTAGTTCTCTGAGATCCAATTTTGGTCCCATGCACCAGAGTAATAAAAGAGCGTGCCCCTTACTCAGCTGGACTTAACCTCATGTGTTAGACAAATCTCCAAGTGTTAATAAAAGCCGCCCTCGACCTCATGCAAACTCGAGAGCTAGCATGAAGGGTTAAGGCTAATATTAACAAAAGGGACTTTACCTATTCCGTTCGATTTACAACCTACAACAATCATTCACTCAAGCACCAAAACAACAACCTAAGATACATTACTATATGTTATACGAAATAAGAATAAGAATATACAAATGTACAATATTCACAATGAATTCGTAGTAAAAGTTAGGGATCCATCTCTAATGGATCCCCGGCAACGGCGCCATTTGATGAATGCTCGATTACTCGACATCAATATTTAACCCTGCACACATCATAGTAGTATAAAGCAAGAGGGTATCGTTCACAAACCGGGGATCCAGCCAGGGCTTAGGATCACAATACTCACACGAATTCATAAAGGTTTTAAGGTTTGATATAGATTTTGGATTGAATCATAAAAACAGTAAATAAAACCTAAACTAATATATACATGTGCTCAACCAACCAACACATAAACAATCACCAAAACAAATCACATAGAGGGAATCGAAACAAGCTTCATGTCTTTCTTATAGCATCATGTCGAGACTATGCAATAAATCACCAAGGATGGATCATGCATTTAGGGTTCTAAGCAGTAACCTAAACACATAGACACTTAACACATTCAATCACAACCAAGCAGCCATAATCGAAATTCTAACATGTTCATCTTAATCCTGTAATCCCAAAGTCATGCACATTGAATTCATCAAGTATGTCACTTACTTAACCAACAACCATGCAATTCGAAAATCACTCTAGTAAGGTAGTCAAAAATAGACAAAGAACCTTCCACTCTTGTGCCCCGCTGACCCACTGCAAATATTCTAGCTTGGCCCACATGTAACTGCCTCTGCTGGTGCTCTTGTCCACCCTGCTGAGGTCGGGTGTAATCTTTAACTATATGTCCCGCCTGCCCACACCTGAAACATACGTGCTTCCTCCGCTTCGAGCAAGCTGAGGCATAGTGACCCATTTTGCCGCAAGCAAAACACTTCACTGATGACAACTGCCTGACAGGTGTAGCCCTAACAGATGGGGTTGCCACCCTAGCTGGAGTCTGGTGATAGGTCCTCAGCTTCTTCCAAGATTCACCTTTTTCCAAGATTCACCTTTATGTCATGTAGACCCACTACCTGAAGCGATTGCCTTTCCTTTTCCTCGAGCATCTCTAGACTCCACATCACATCCACGAGTCTTATTCACCAACTCTAAATTCAAGGCACTCTCATAAATCCACTCCTTTGTAGTGAGACAAAGTGTTGCTATGATGGTCTTGTACTCATGCCTAAGTCCCCGTAGGAACTTTTGAGCCAAGGAGATCTCATTCATCGGCCTAACAAACTGATACAACTGTGCAAAACGAGCCTCATACTCCTTGACGGTCATATCTCCCTGGACCAGAGCAAGGAACTCAAGCTCAAATTCATCCTTCCCCGTAGATGGAAAGTACTTCTCTCAAAAGAGTTTCCACAAAACCCTCCCAAGTCAGAGTGGACACATCCATAGTCCGCCGTGTACCCTTCCACCAATCCATAGCTTCATCCTTCAAGAAGAATGTGGCTATCATTCTCTTCTCAATCTCAGAGCACATCACCATCTCAAAGTAGGTCTCCATGCTCACAATCCAATGATCCGCCACCATATGATCCAGACCCCCATGAAATGATGGCCCTGACAGCCTAGTAATGTCAATGATTAGCTTAAACACACAACCCTCATCTCTAACGACAACCTCTGGGTCAACCTGCTCGACAGATGGTGCCTCCTCCTCATAAAGATTATTCACATTGCGGACTCGGCCTCCACCCCTAGCTCGGCCTCAGCCTCTCGCCTGGCCTCTAACCCTGCCTTCCCCTAAATTCATCACCTTGAAACATTTTTAAACACTTAGTCAATACATGTATAATCATGGACCCAAATAAAATAGATCTAAATATATTAACCAAGACATTTAAAAGGGAGATGAAATACTTTGAAGTATCATCACAACACTTCTACAAGGAGGACCAAACCTTAAGGTGAGGCTCCTAACACTCATGTATACCCAGTAACATATCAATACATAAGAGCATGTGATGGGGATCTGCTGCAGTGAGGCCATCGCACATGGATGATATTGATAAATCACCAAATACGCAACCTACGCTCTGATACCAACTGTCACAGCCCATACATTCAAAATGATAAAAATTTGAAATCGAAGCCATGAAAACTCTAAAATAATCTCAAATATATCGAAATCATCTTACAGCAACAGTGTATCGAAACTGAGTTCCAAGTACGACTCAGCCAACTTGAATAATACATTACCAATTTATATACACAAGTATCAAAACAAAATTGGAAAATGTAATACTCACTCGATCCTCACCAAAAACGAATGAGGGGATCCCTCAGAAAATCCTTCGTGTAAGCTCTACGAGCCTATTAATCCCCACATGCAGAACTATCCCCTACACCATCGATTTGGTGCATCAGGATTGTAAACACAAACCCGGTAAGCTTTTCAGCCCGTATGAGTAAAACAACATTTAACCGTACAACACAAAACAAAATAAATGTAGCAAATAACATTTTTAAAACATGTGTACTGATGAGATCTGAGCAGCCCATCTGGTTACCCCTCATGCCGTACAACGACAAACAGACTAGAGCTCTAACTGATCGTAACCAACACCTGGCCAAAGGCTTGGTTCCCGATTTAAATACCATCACCAAGTCTGAAGACCAGAAAACTTTTTAACAAGATTCAATGTTAAAATCACGTACAATATAAGAATCCACACATGTTTATGTACTAAACCCAAGCGACTCTTACACAACAACATATAACAAGTCACACCGATAATCCATTATACTGGAAGGTACATTTTCTTCCCTTCCAACCCCATCCGCCACAAAAATCCTCAAGTTTACCGGAAGGTACATTTTCTTCCATTCCGGTTTCATCTGCCACAATTAATTGAAAACAATAAAAATTGCATAATTTAAATAAAAACCATAACGTATATAATATAACAAACCATATATATGTATTGTATTTACCATTTTAGTACACATAACTCACTATATTATATTGACGTCACAGTTCACTCAATTTAGAGAAATCATATTATTAACTTAAATGCATCTAAACACAAATGCAAGTCGCCGCTAAGGGTAGACTTGTCATAGTGAGATTTACTCACCTTATATCTTGCGTTCAATTTCTACAGCACTAATGAGATTCCCTCACACATTTTTTCGGTCACCTAGTGGCATACCAACGTGCTTAGAAAATGACCCGCATAACAACAGGTGAATATTAATTACAGTTAAAATCATTGTTCACATGCTGCCATCAGACAACCGCGCATGGGGCCCACCTACTTCCCATTACCACCAAAATCAACGTTGCTCAAAACCTCACAAGTCCAACACGAAACTTATAAATCACAATGAGATAGAGGTTTTCCATACCTGCGCCCAAACCTAGAACCGCCGGGAAGTCGTCGAAAACACCCAAGATGCCAACGGTGGGTAAAATTGTGGGACACAAAATGGTAAGTCGATTCGAGCTTCAAATCACCTGAAATTGAGACCAGAGGTGGGAAAACAACGAAAAGAATGTGGTCTCGAGCTCCCAAGTCGCCGAAGACGAAGGCAAACCGATCGATGGTAGTGACTTCTAAGCTTGCTGCTCTGCGCTTGGTGGTTTGCTTATTGTGGGCCGTGTCTCGATTGAGTGAGAATGGAGAGGCGGAGAGAATGGGACCGGTGGCACTCCGATCGGCGGTCGGAGGGTAGAGTTCCGGGCCAGAGATGATTTCTGGCAAAAAGGGGGTCGGGGGTCACGCGGCCTCGTCTGGTTTCTTTTTTTATTTATGAATTTAGGGTTTCCAAAAATCCTTTTATACCCTTCCAAAATCAGAAACCAAACTTCCGTTGTTAACAACTTTCACATACAACATCTGATTAAGGTGTGTCACGTGTCTACGGAATCATATCAACGAGCTCTACGACTTTCATGAATGATGTTTTCAGAGATGAGCAACGGATTAAAAGTCAACTTTTGAGCCACTAGAAACAAAACGTTTTTCAACCTTTAATTTCCGAAATCACTTTCATTTCGTAATGGCAACAACGAGAATGTGAATTTACTCAAATTACAAAACATAATAATTTACGAGACATTACAAGAAATGAAACTCGAAAAATTCGGGATATTACAGCATTCATCTCACTCCACTTCATCTTCTTTTTCCTTCATGTTTCACTGCAACGCTGACGGTTTAGAAGCTTCCTTTTTTGAGTTTCTCAACTCTTGCCTAACCTTACCATAATACTGGTGTTTCTTTTCTCAATGTGTGTTGTTTATATTACTTTGTATGATGTTGTTTCTAACATTTGAGGTAGCACTTAATTATAATTGTATAGCTACTACATAGGTGTTGCTTTAATTTTGCAGGTATGAAAAATTTGTGATGAGCCCCTAGGTGCAATGCATACATGGTCCACGTAATTAGTCATTAGTTATATACTCAGATGTAAACCATACCTCTATATAAAGAGGCTAATGAGAATGAAAGAGTAGACTTTTCCCCTCCTCCCAACTCTTTTCTACTCTTCTCTCTTCTTCTTTCTTCACTTGACGACATATGTGATGTAACTAATAATACGATTTAGAAGAGTTAAACTGAACTTGACCATAGTGTTTCAACCTTTTTTTCCCCTTTCTCGCTTGACTAATGAAGAGGATTAGTGACTTTTAGGACACGAAATAGCTCAAGCGTCAAGCCAAGTCCTCTGAGGACAGGAAATAGCTCAAACAAACTGTAATGCGCTGTAGGAAGACTCATAACAAACCATAGTGCGCCGACCCATTTGTGTATGTATATATGGAGTGATTTTAATGAATATCAACTGGTTGATTAGACACATTGTTTGACTGTGGTAAATTGATAGCTCAAGAGTACTAAACTGGTTGATTAGACACACTGGTTGATTAAGATTTGAAACAAAGGATCAATATGACCAAGAGTCGTCTGAAGGATGTTAATAGGGCTTCATAATATACGGAGAAACCCAAATCGGGAACTTTCAGTTCCATGGCGGCGTTGCTCTTCCAAGGGCAGCGATCGTGCTTGTTTTATGGCGGCGTCGCAGAGACTTCTCGGTGGCGATCATGGAAGCGGTGGAAAGGTTGGTTTTGGCGGCAAGAGACCCTGGTCAGGAGGTCTCTCCGTCCGTGTTTTTTTTCGGGATATGGCGACTGCACGAGGGGCGCTAATCGTGCGTGATCGGGCTGTTGCAGATCAGATTGCTTTGAAGGCTCGGATCTGCGATGACGGAGATCTAATACCGGCTATCTGTGTTCAGACTAAGGTGTTGTTCAGGCTCCAGTTGCGGCTGTCTCATACTGTAGCGGCTGAGGGTGCTTTGTTGCTGATGGCGGAGGCGTGGTCTCGAGGCTGCGTTGCGAGGACCAAGTCACTCCGGATCTTGCGGCTAGGGCAGGGAAGATGGGCCTCGCTGGGCCGGGTTTGGGTCTAAGTGGGGTTGGGCGGACTATTCACGGCCTAGGTTTGGATGCTTTTGTTGATGATGGCCCTTTTATAGGCAATGACATACCATATCTGTTTTGTTTTATGTCTATTCTATACTATTTAGTTGTAATTAGGCATTCTTGCATAGTTCCATGCTAGATTAGTTGTATAATAGACTGAATAAGTTGAGCTTCATGTTAAATGAGTAATCTGAGGGTCCCTCATAACTTCTTGTCTATGTGTAGATGGTAGTATAGGGGTATGTAATGACTATTCTAGCCTTGAATTTATTTTTATAAGAGCCAAGTGGTTTCTTCAAAAAGGACCAATCTGACTTATCATTGGCATGATAAAATTGATAGCTCAAGAGTAAATGGCTAAGATATGAACCTAAGGATCATTCTGACTTCACATCATTGGCAACTATTTGGCATGATTTAAAGTCTTCACTGATAATGCATATTGCATAATGCATATCAGATTAACTTCAAAGCTACCAAGCTAGATAAGGCGCAAATTAGAAAAGCAAAATATAACCATACGCAACGGTCATAAAGCAAGCATCTCAAATCATTGTTCTGAACTTCTCACAGATGATTAATCTTTGTTACAAGGTTAGAACCATCATCTACTGAGATTAAGCTATTCCTTACAAAGTATCATAACGACTTACTACAAAAAGAGAAGTAGATGACAAATCTGCTATGGATAATCTGGGAACTCAGAAACGGGCATATACTTATAGTTCTGGCAGTTCTCCATCCAGTGACCGAAATCAAAACAAAAACCGCACCTCCTGAGAACAGGGCGTGCTCCCTCAGAACAGCATGCAGATCCTACCTTCCCACAACCCTTGCATTCCAAGTCGTACCAATGTCCAACTGTTTCGCCTGCCGGAACACTATCATCAAGTATCCATGGGCATTCCATATTCATGTGGTCTTGGTAACAAACGGAACAACCGTCTCGTTCTTCTTCACTATTCTCTTCTTCTTCAGCATTTAGTAAGCAAACATAGTCGCCCTTACTGTTATATGGCTCTCCAGCAGCAGTTGTTGTCACCCGCGTAATTCTCTTAAAAAATATTCGTCTGCAAGGTGTAGAGAACATAACGAACATTAATAATCAAACTGGGAAACAAGTTAACGAATTATGATCAACTGGAAAGATGAAAGGCACATTTGGAAAATAAAAGCACTTGATGAATGTTATGTACAATCAGCATAAACAAAATTAAATGAATTGTGTATATGGATAAGCAAGTAGTTAATCATTTGGCGCAAAAATTGATCAAAGATACACGAATAGGTAGATGTTTTGCTTCTGTAATAACCCGAATTTTTTAGAAACTAAATGTCGAGTATTTTCAAAGTGTTAAACTTGTGAAATTAATTCAAGACGACAATTGGAGGTTTGCGACATTTCGAAACGAAAACGGAAACGTTCTCGGATCGTTTAATTAGAAACGTAACGTTACCGCAACGTATAGATCGACTTTTATTCCGTCGCTCGGTTGCGAAAACTTCCTTCACGAAAGTCGTAGAGCTCATCGATACGAATTCGTGGACATGTCATGCGTTCGAATCGGACGTCGGACGCGAAAGTTATTAACGTCGGAAGTTCGTTTCCGATTTTGGAAATAGTATAAAAGGAAGGAGATGAGATTAAAAATCAGAAAATCAGATTTTTTCTAAAAATCAGCTCGGGTACTGTTCACCCGACCCAAAAACCTTCTCCGGCCAATTTCTCCACCATCCGACGTCGCCTCGTGTCGTGCCACCTATCAAACTGACGGGCTCGACGAGCTCCATCTTTTGGGCTACGCCTTGCACTCCGGCGACAACCACACACGGTGTAGCAACCGCCGGAAGTTACTGCTGTGGCGGCGCCGCCTCCTCCGGCCACCATGGCTCGAGATTCTTGGGGGGTTTTGCTTGTCTCAGTCCCAGCAACATTCCCACTAAAGGAATCGAGCCAAATCGAAGTGTAAGTACCCGAATCAAAATTTCAATTTCTAGGGTTTGTGAATAGTTCCGATTTTATGTTCTTCGTTGTTTAGACTATTTAGGCTCGGATTTAGACCTTGGTCTCAACTAGGAAGTTGTTGGAAATGTTGTTTAGGTTGTGGTGGTGAAATTTGGTGATGATTGGTGGCTGCCGGTGAACAGTAACTCCGAATGAATAGTGCTCTGTAACAGTAAATGTGAATAGTGATATGTACCAGTAACTGTGAATAGTGATCTGTAACAGTAAATGTGAACAGTGGCGTGGTAAAACAGTACTATGAACAGTGTTTCGGTAAAACAGTAATTGTGAACAGCGGTTTAGTAAAAACAGTGAATAGTAAACATGAACAGTGTTCCGTGAACAATGTTTTATGAACAACATTTAGCTGTGCTGAACTCATCACCTGATATTTTAAGTATCATTTTCTAAGCATTTATCGTGCTATTAGGTGACTGACGAAACGAGTGAGGAAATTACTTTCAGGGTCGTGGAAGTTGCACGCAGGAAAGAAGGTGAGTAAAATCTCACATATTTACGAATCTACCCTTGCGGAGATTCAAGATTTTATAAGAGTTTTTAATATTGAATTACGACATGTATACGATATAGTGGATTATATATATATATATATATTGTATAAATGGTAATAACTACATATATATATAGTTTGCTATATTATATACTGTTATAAATTCATTGGGATTTGTCATTTCGATGACGAGAATTAAATATTGAGCATGTGATTTAATTTGTACAATATGAGGTGTGATTATTGTACGTGGTTTTAACATGGTGTTTGTTAAAACGTTTTGTCTTCGGACGAGTTTTGTTTTCGAATGAGTTTTGTCTTCGGACGTGTTTATGAAATATGACATGTATATGATATAATGGATTATATATATATTGTATAAATAGTAAATATGTATATATATATATAGTTTGCTATATAATATACTGTTATGATTTTATCGTGTTTTATGTCATTTTGATGACGAGATTTATATATCGAGCATGTGATTTTGATTTGTACAATATGATGTGAGATTATTGTCGTGATTTTAACATGGAGATTGTTAAAATGTTGATTTGTCTTCGGACTTGATTTTTGGTACAATATGATGTGAGATTATTGTACGTGATTTTAACATTGAGATTGTTAAAATGTTGATTTGTCTTCGGACGTGATTTGGTACAATATGATGTGAGATTGTTAAAATGTTGATTTGTCTTCGGACGTGATTTGGTACAATATGATGTGAGATTATTGTACGTGTTTGGCAAGTCGGAACCTAGCCTTTGGCCGGGCGAAAGTTACGATACAGTTAGAGCTCTAGTCTGTCTGCCGTAGTACTGCATGTGAGGTAACGGGTGGTTATCTGCTCATGGGTACTCAGATTGTTTTGGATGTTAGGTAGCGGGTGGCTATCCAATATCGGCGGTGTATTACGAGAGGGGTAACAGATGTGTACCAGCGTTCTTAGTACCCGTATTATAAATGCATTTCGGTAACCAGAATGGTTACTTAATTTCTCATGAGCGCTTCTTTTCATATTTCTTTGGAACAACCAGATGGGCCGTCCATTGACTCATGAGTGCATTTATATTTGTTTGATTTCTGGATTTTCGTATATATTGATATGCGAGTTATATATTTTCATTTTACTCATACGAGCTGTAAAGCTTACCGGGTTTGTGTTTACAATCCCGGTGCACCAATTCGATGGTGTAGTGGATAACTCCGCAGGTGTGGATTAGCGGGAATTGACGGACCGCTCAGAGGACTTGAAGTTATTTATCTCCAGCTTGTGTGAGGATTTTGTGTGACTATCTTGTGAGTTTGTTGTAAGGATTACGCAATTCCATTTGTTATAATATTGAATTATAATTTGAGTTGTAATAATCGGTTTAACTGAGTTGTATTTTGAACTCATAGATGATTCGCTGTGGCATTTTAAATGATTTCGATTCGTTGAAATTGTTTGGTGTTTAACGACTTTGAAATTTTGAGTTTTTAAGCTCGAAATGTTGGGTCGTTACTGCTTCACACACTCACATGTTTTCTATATCCAGAGCTTGAATCAAGCTCAAAGATAGATATGCCAAGACAAAACAAGCAATATTGGATATGATAGGTGGATTGGAGAGATATCTACATTGATGGACGAGTGATTGGTCAGAGCTATATTACAGTCACAGACATTCCCACGATCTAAGAGCCTTAATTCTCTAATTTTTCTTTCCTGGTATAGTCTGGTGCTTGTTGTTGTGAAGAGGGAGCAAGAAGACAGCATTAAAGTGAAATAATAATTATTATTAAGGAGTATGACAGGTACATGAAGTCATTTGATTAAATTGAAGGAATATCAAACCCCTCTAAACAATTAACGATCGCGATAAAAGAAAAAAAGGAACTGTTAACCACCTAGCTACTATTTGTTAAAGAACTATAGTTGGATCTGATTGAGATGAGACCAAGCTATTCTTTTTATGGTCAAGGAGAACAGGCTGAAGATAACTTAGAGTTGTTAGTGGGTTAAGAACATACTTGGAAGGAAAAGAATGTAGGCTAATTTGTTCTATCCTTTTCTTTTCTGTTGAACTGGGAGGCTAATTTGTTTTAGTAAAGCATAAAAGAAAATAAACAAAGTGTACAAATAACATCTATCTAAAAAACAATAAGCACTTTTCAAAGAAACAAATCTGTTCTCAGACGGAGAGGATCTTCGTCAGAAATTCTAAAACAACAATCAAAAGCTTACCATCAGCCCTTTTCTTAGCTTCTTCTTCAGAGAGATGGTGGCCAATCGATGATTCAGCTACTTTCATTGTCTCCTCAGTGGGGAAGCTGGACAATGGAATCAGTACAACTGTACAAGTCAAATTTACTGTTTTCATTTTTTTTTTCTTTGGTAAAACATATATAGATAAGGAAGCCAGATAAAGCAGCACCGATGTAGTTCACTATCATCTCCAATGTTAAAAAATAATGAATAACCGACACTTTACTGATCAATCCAGGCATAATGTGTAATTACTAAACATATATTACAATTAAGAAGCTCATCAGATAGAACTAGAAGTGATTTGTGTTTATCCCAAAAGCTTTTTGAGAGGTCTACGTTTCAGTTTTGAACTTGTGCCATATGTACGTATCCCAAACATTGAAATTAAACTGCAATTTACTCGAAAACAAGTAAACTAAAATCAGACCCAGTTATAACAATAAGGCAAAGAAAAGTTTAGCCTGCATGGGCAAAATCTGAGAACCATCGATTGACTCCTTTAGGTAATCCCAACAAAAAGAAAACCCAAATTCAACAAATTGGATACGTACATACTCTTATGAAGAAGAACGATAGGCACTAACTAAATGGTATCAAAATTGGTACCTCCTGCCATGCCCCTGAAGGCCATCTTGTGGATAAAAGAATTTCTTCTTCTTCTTCTTGCCGACCCCGATCTTGTGGTCTTTGAGTCCAGATCCCAAATAGAGCGGACAAATCCCCGCATCACCTGTTGAATCCACACGCAGCAATGATCGGAAACCATTACGAATTTAGGGTGGATCGAATTTTCTTTTGAATTCCCAGGACCAATAATATACGATGGAGATACCTGGGTTTCCGGTCGCATCATCAGACGGTTTGGCTTTCGCCTTCTCCTTTTCCTTGTAGTCGATACTAAGAGCGCGAGGAGTAGAGTCCATGGTTGGAAACTAGAAGGCTGTGTTTGTTTACAAGGATATAAGGCCCGGATAGGATTTAAGTTTGTCAATCTGACATTATGTGATGTTTGGAGGCCGGATATAGTTGCGTCAGAAAAATTAAATCTTATTTGACTAAGATTTTTAATCCTATTGAAAATGTGTCATTTGTTTCAGGATGAAATAATTGTGTATTATTGAATGATATGGGGGCCTATATATAGGCATTACAAAACCACAATCCCGTAGGATTCGGAGTCCTAATCTATTACGGAGATGCTAATCTATCTCCTAACAGGAAACCTATTAGGCTAAGACACATACAAGGGTAGAATAGTAATTCTCCCGGAACACTCCCCCTTGTGTCGCATACCTAGGTTGCATGGTGCACACATCGTTGCCTCGGTAAAAACCTTGTCAAGCAAAATAAAAACCTCTTGGGTAAAAACAAAAGCTTGATCGAAGGGAAAAAGAGCACAACGCACCGTCTACATTTGATAGCATCATGTGAGCTAGACTCCCCCTGAAGTCTACGAAACAACCCCCCTGATTAGTGCCATAATCATGGAGTACAAAAAACAACGTACACAACGTTCATTACATGCTTCTCAAACGTAGTCTTGGGCTAATGATTAACCATTAATCTAGCCACACATCCTTAGATCATCCATGCTATACTTAGCCAAACTTAGATCTTAGGAAACAAGATTGCATAACAACTCAAAACAAGAGTTTGCAATGAAAATCAGATTCTCGGGTAGAATGACATTCACTCACTTAAACGGCCATAACTTCTTCGTCAAAATAGGTATCAGTGAACCGTAAAATGTTCTGAAAAGTAGACACCCGTGGCTTTCCAGTGACATAAGGTTCACAACCTCATCCGATCGGAGCAGTTCACAATGCTCTGTCGAAGTTGACTGACTTGCAAATTTCCGGACAGGACTGTCCTACTTTGCTAAAACGGCCATAACTCACTCAATATGATAGCTATGAACGAAAGGTTGATGTCCCTTGAAAGTAGACACATAGACCTTTCCAACGGTACTAATTTTACCATATTTCATCGAGCGAGCTGTCCTGTAGGTCTCGTTGAAGTTGACTTACGAAACTGGACAGATTCTGATTTGTCACATTCAATGTGTCTTTCGCAAAAAGAATGGGGGAATGGACCAATGAAGGACTGATTTTGGTCCAAGACGGAATCGTACGCATCCTCTACGCTACCAGTGTCGACTGCTACACCAAGGCGTACGTTGATGTTGCTGGAGCTGCTGGCGGCGTTGGTGTGGATAGGATTTGTGTTGGTTCACTAAGTGTAGAACTAAACCCATGTCAAAGAAGCAATGCAAGTCCAATGACAATGCATAGGTGCATAGTTAATCACGTCATAATGAAAGCAATAGTGTCCCAACAACACTAACATGTATGAATGTATAGCTCATTGAATCTCTTCATCATCTATACTTAGACGGAATAGAGAATCAAGAATTAGCTTCATATGAACACATATGGGTATGAGTTCTTGCAACCGATTGTACTACGTTCTCTCGAACGTCGCAATCTGATTACATAAGCTCTCAGTGGTCTAGAGGCATTTAAAGTCCCTCAGGCACTCTCATATATGCGTCAAGATCCCTTTACAGATATTCTATGACCACTATCATATGCTGCAAATCAGTTTTCATGGACACTACTACTGATCAAGTAGCGGAAAGCAATTATGTCCATAACGAGAGAATATAACTCATCGTACTCAATACTAGGATAATGAGACAATCTTTGCGCCATAAGTCCTGCATATATTGCATGACTTCATCTTTCTCATTATACTTACGAACAACGACCAACATAACAAGTCTAGTTCAGCCTGTATTGATTCTTTCCACTTCGGTCAAGTTGCTCATCGTTGATGCTTTACAATGGAATAAGAGCATAAGCGAATACATCATCAATCATGGGAGATCAATCCATTAAACACGCGCGCGCTGTATACGATCAATTTGTGAGATTTCTATTCTTCTCTAACATCAACAAAAGGAGTCTGTAGCGTCCCACAGAAACTTAGTTGATACACATGTTTAGAGAATATCTCTTGATGATGGGCGAAATACTTGTGCCTACGCACTTCGCTTCTTTCTGGTTTTGATACCAGAGAATAATGGTCTCCCCCTCATCTAGGCAGGAGCCAAGACCGAAGCTATGACCCTTACTAGTCCATCTTTGCGTTTGCCGCCCTTGTTTTGTGGTACAATACCACGGGCGCCGACAACACCACAGCGTACGATGGTGCCATCGCCGGCTTCCTTCCCACTGTCAGGGATGGTGCCAACGGTGCTAGGACCAGGTCATATGAAATTCTCTCATATTCTGAGAGTCCCAACCTTACCGGCACATCACAGCATTTATGTGCGATCTCGTCACTTTCGCAATATCGGTAAAGTCATTGAGCATCGAATTTTTGACTTTCTGGAGGTCGATAATGCGTTGCACATTTACTCACTTTGAGTAGTGCGGGATCTTAATGAGACATAGTGCCACACCACGTCAAATCCTGGCGTTAAAACCAGAATGGGAGCATTCCATATCTCCCCCTAACGACGGGAAGTATGTCTCATCAAAGTGACCGTCTGCTAATATCGCAGGATAGAGATCAACGGTTGTAGATTGGAAAATAGCGGACAAGTGTTGGTGATTCATAAATCATAACCAACCAGAATACTTAATCGTTTCAAGTAGACCCATTGAGATAACTACAATAGAGGCACCATAAACAACTTTAACCAAATAGGCGTTAGTGAAAAGAATGTTGGGACCGTATCCAGTGACCATCTGGTACGCACTAAACTCTTGGCAAGTTGTGGGTCTGAAACGAATAAGTGTCGCTGCATGCAACATCATTACATATCCCCATGCAAAAATCGGCAGGTTAGTACCCATAACCAAGTCCGAGCTCTACGAGATCGTGCAGTGAATGAACATGAGGAATAATATGTTCAACGACGATCCCAGTAGACATGCAAAACGAAATCATCAAAGTCGTGGGGGTGAACTTTCCAACGGTATCCATTCAAATAGATTTGAGAGGATAGGAAGGGTGGTGAGCCCTTAGGATGATGATCATAGCTAAAAACTTTAGCGAATGCAGCGTTTCTTGTGGAAAGCAAAGCGACGTGTGACCAACGCGTCGATGCTCTTAACCTATACCATAAAAATACCGAAAAATATCCGTATTCGGTTGGATAGGGTCCACTAATGTCACCTTAAATACTTTGTAAGAATGGAATGTTCTCGGTTGGAGCCTTAGCAAATAAGGACTTCCTTGAAATCTAGCAAAAGAATAAGCTTTGCAAAATGAGCGATTGGCATCAGAGATTGTCATGGAGGCATTAGAAGACACGGGAGGCATCACAAGCTCCTGTGAAGGAGGGGATGCCGCCACCGACGGCCTTAATGCCATGGAGCCGCCGAAATAGGCAGGCTCGGCCTCACCGTGCATGGCACGGATAGGCTCGGCTTCACCGTGTGGAGCATGGGTGAGGTGGTCCTCCAATCACTTCGCGAACATGAAAAATAGATGATAATGTGAATTTCAAAGAACTCGAATCATCATATCTTGTTCAAAATGACCAAAAAACGATCATGTTAAAACCGAGAAGACAGTAAAACCGAACCCATGATTCAAAGAATCTTGAGTTACATAAAGCTACTGCTGCAGGCAAGCAAAATGATGTCTGCAGGCTAACAAAGCTACTGTCGAAGCTTGAAAAATATACTGTCAATGAAATCTGACAGATTTATTCCTCTCCATTCTTAACACAAATATCAAGATGAAAATCCATCATTGGCATGAATGGCCTTTAAAACTTAGCAAGGCACGAAGATATACAACACAATCTCCGCACGAGATCCGTAAAACAACTACCTGCGCCGTAGGACAGTGTGGGTGGTTACGCAATTAGCAAGACACTCGATTTCACGGCGGGACATTCTCAAAATGAAGATTAAGAGAGTCAACAACGCGGTGAACTTCTCTACACAATACGCCGTAGGATATTGTAAGAGATGGGATTGAAACAAATGGCAATCCCATCGAATGTATCACATGGCAATAGAACTACATTCTTCAACTCAAGAGTTGGAAAAACATGGTATTAGAGCAGTTGAATACCAAACAATTACGGTGGAAAACCTTCCATTTGGTGCGGGTGGTCACCAATAATAATAAAATCATTTGAGCTATGAAACGACTTGGAGAAAACCGGAAAATTAACCGGAAAACCATGTCAAATTAACTCAAAACCGGGTGAAATTTGGACTGGGAAAACGTGACAGCAAGAACTGCTGAAATATGCGGAAAACATGACGAGAAACGACGGAAAAAAAACGTCGGAAAAACTCGTCGAAAGCCGGCGGCACCGATTGCCGGAAATCCGGCCGGCAGTGGCCGGACCTGGCCGGTATGGAGGCCATAACTTCAGGTCCGACAGGGAACGCCGTCCGGAACCGGATGGCGGTGCCGGAAATGCCGGAATATGGCCGGAAGGCGGCGAATACGCCGGTAAAACGTCAAAAAACGTTCCGGAAACGCCGGAAGAGTAACCGGGAAAAACGACGTCAATTTTGACGTTCCGAGTTCCGTTTTCCAAATTTCAAAGTCCAAAATCACAATGTAGTGCTATTGGGGTCCCATGTAACCTAAAAGCGGCCAATTTAAAAACCACGTGAGTTGCAAACGTTGATCATACATGCTAAGCCAAGGCAAATAAAATTCTCACGAGTCCAAGAAAGACGAGAAATTTTATAGAATATGCCAATATTTAATACAACACAACCAGACTTCCAATTCCAATAGACGACTTAAGCTAAAGTCGAACAAGAAACATGGCAATGCCAACGTCATACTTGAAAAATAGTAAGCAGAAAACATAGTCAAAATAGATTGACTAATCAAAAGTCCGTAGCAACAAAATCTTGCATATCGGATCGGGCGGAGCCTTAGCCTGAGGCTAAAAAATGTTTGCTCACTTGAGAATGGAAGAATGTTACTTTTCCATCTCCAAAATTCCCTCAAGAAATAGATACAGGTGCCAAAAATGGCATGCGTTTCTTGGATGTGGAGTATGCATCAAGGTCAACTCTGATAATACAACGTCATAGACGTTCATTAAATCACTTTAAGTGTATCCCATAGAATTCTTTATTTTTGGGATCTTTTGTCAGCAAATAGTGCTGCATCATAGTAATGAATCAACTCAAATAAATGAGTACGTAGACCTTGGGATTATCGTTTATAGACATGAGTTTAAGAAAACTCAAACATTCAAATAACAGTCGCGATGGCGACGCATCCATAAGAAACGAGGGTTGTATAGGTTTCGAATAATCGAAATATTCAAGTATGTAACCGGAATTAGAAGGGTTGTGATGTATATGGTCACAAAATAATCAATGCATATCGGCGATTCTCATGATCGCACCCAAAACAGCGGTGCACTCAGGCGACCACACGAAATCGATATCTTCCTTTTTAAATAATAACGTGACTCCCCCAGGACCGTCACACGAAAAACGTCGACCAAGAGGAGAATCATATCCCTCTTTGGTCTCATCGGCATTATAAGAAAGGCCGGAAAAGAAGACATGAAAAAGGCTAATAGCGCCCGATAATTTATATATATATCTTCAAAAGCAGCAACTTTAAGAAAAACATACTTGTTGGTCTGCCAAATAGACCGCATATAAGTAAATTGCTCTGCAAATCGATCGTCATGCATGAAGTTGCTTGTTGAATTCCTTTTTGATCTTCGTCCGATGACATAAAATCTTGAGAGGGTACGATCAAAATCGTATGTAGATGACAAAAGTATCATCTATCTCGGCATGAATGTCATCACCATAGTACGACGAATGATCACTTTTCCTATGCAAGCACGTGAAACATAGTTAGAAAACGAAAACGTGCAAATAAACGATTTAATAAGCAATAGGAAAATAAAAAGGAAAAAAGAGAAATAGTTTAAAGGCCCAAAAGGGTAGAGAAGACGGGAGTAGCTTCTCTTGAGCGAAGAGTTTGCTTGTGCAGTTCGCGTTCATTGCGTATATATGCGGGAGGAGCAATTTTGAATCCTCTGATGCGGGGTTTTTCGGGGCAAAAAGATGTTTTTGCGGAGCGAATGCGGAGGATACCCTGCGGGGCTGCGGAGGCTGCGTGCAGGGGCAACAGGGGGGTCGCAGGGGCAGCAGGGCAGAATCTGCGTGCGAGGCTGGCTGCGTGCGGGGCTGCGATGCGGGGGCAGCATGGGTGCGTGCAGGGCTGCGTGCGGGGCAGCGTGCGTGCGTGGCTGCGTTGCGGGGGCTGCAGGGCAGGGCTGCGGGGGCAGCGTGCAGGGGCTGCGCGCGGGGTTGCGGGGGCAGCGTGCAGGGGCTGCGCGCGGGGCTGCGGTGGCAGCATGCAGGGGCTGCGGTGGCAGCGTGCAGGGGCTGCGCGCGGGGCTGCGGGGGCAGCGTGCAGGTGCTGCGATGGAGAAGAGAAAAAGTTTCTAGGGCTCTAAAAGTTCAGGGTTTTAGAGCAACGTGCTGATAACGTGTTTCAGGATGAAATAATTGTGTATTATTGAATGATATGGGGGCCTATATATAGGCATTACAAAACCACAATCCCGTAGGATTTGGAGTCCTAATCTATTACGGAGATGATAATCTATTTCTTAACAGGAAACCTATTAGGCTAAGACACATACAAGGGTAAAATAGTAATTCTCCGGGAACATCATTAAAATAAATCTGGTTTCATTTATTATTGCGTACGGCTTCTTTCTTCGTTTTACAAAGATCTCCTCTCCTGCGACTCATCTCTTCTCTCTTCAATAGGAGCATTGATATATTTTCCGGCCATCTACGGGTTCTTCCCCGTCGCCGATTTCATTCAGCTGTTATAAGGTGACGTTTACTTCATAGATAGCTATGATTTGTTTTTCTCAATCTGCTATTTTCTTTGGGGAATTCATCTTCAGTCCTATGTAATGACTCTCTCTAATTTTACGGGTTTTCTTCCCTTATATCTTGTTTTAAGAATTTAATTCATGGGTAGTATAATCTTGGATTGAATAAGATCTGTTTCAATGGTTATAGATCTACGTCCATGACATCAAGTTCTCGTATTCGTTTATCTTCTGGTAAGCTATCTTGCTAGTCTGTAATGATTATGAGGTACCCTTTATATGATTCATTTAATCGATTGTTTTCATGCATATATTGAGCTACCATTTATCTCAATTGTTGATATTGTTGAAAAGCATCCAATATGGTCTGTTATTAAATCATGTCAGTATATAATCTTCACACATTTTGTGGTTATGTGGTGAGGGAATTGATATTATTTTGGTTAATTAATATAGATTGATGTTTCTTTCAACAGTCCTAGGATATTAATCTTTGTAAAGTAAAGTGCAAATTTCTTGGGGAAATATGTAAGTACAATATCACCTATTAGTATGTGCATGAGGCTTTAACATTTTGTGTCCTTTTTTGGTTTGTATCTTGTTGAGATCAAGTTGATATCTATGTCCAATGAATAAGTAGGAAAAATAGTAAAACTAGTATGATGCATTTGCTGCAAATCATATTCGGCATGATGTTAATGGCATAAGCTATGGGCACCATATATTGCCACCAGCTCAAGTATGGAATTGTATTTTATGTTAGAGCTTTGCTTTTCTAAGATTGGTCTAGGCATTTGTTGGGTGGGTGGCATGGTCATCAGGGTCTATAAAATGCTTAACACTTATTCATGTCATGTGAAACGATCTTCATTTTGACCTAAAATAAATGTAGTGGTTATGCAACAAAATAAGAAATGACATAATGGCAAATGTCAAACTCTTTTTAGGTGTAACTGATTTTGCTATGTGACTTTTATATGTTCATGAATGCTAAGCTACTTTTGTACAGTTTGTACATTGATGTATGCATATGATTAACCTTGATACATATATATAATATTGATTAATATTTTACTCTTACATATAGGGTTAGGTGCATCTTCTGGAAATTCTCACCAAATGGCTCATACAACAATAGTGGGACATCTTCTGGTAATTCTCACCAAATGACGCATACTACAAATAATGGTGCATCTTCTGGTAACTCTCTCTCTCTCTCTCTCTCTCTCTCTCTCTCTCTCTCTCTCTCTCTCTCTCTCTCTCAAGTGACAAAACATGTATAAATGAACTCCGGATGGATAGGAGGGCATTTCACTTGTTATGTGAGTTACTTCGTCGTGATGGGGGGTTGACTAATGATGGTTCAGTCCCAGTAGAGGAGCAAGTGTGTATCTTTCTACACATTCTTGCTCACAATGTAAAGAACCGTACAATACAAGATCGATTCCAACGCTCGGGAGAGACTATAAGTAGATATTTTAATTTGGTTTTAAAAGGAGTGTGTGGACTACAAAGTCAGCTTTTAAAAGAACCAAAACTTGTGCGTGAAGATGAGACTGAGGCTAGATGGAAACCGTTTAAGGTATGTGTAAGAATATTTTCAGTTTAAGACCTTCTATTGTCATTGATCATGAATTTAGATTAGAGTTGATATTTTTTTTTTGTCTAGAATTGTCTAGGTGCATTAGATGGAACATACATTAGGATGCAAGTACCTAATGTATGTTCCATCTAGCCATGGAAGGGGGAAATTGCAACGAATGTATTAGGTATATGTGATCGAAATATGATGTTCATCTTTGTATTTCTGGGATGGGAGGGGTCTGCCTCTGATTCTAGAGTTCTTCGTGATGCACTAAGTAGGACTAATGGACTAAGAGTTCCCAAGGTAAAATCAAGATGCAAAATTGCAAATAGATGTTTATGAAAACTATGTACCATCAAAAGCTTAACTCATATGTTTTATTGAATTCTTAGGTTACTATTATCTAGTGGATGCTGGATATGCTAATTTTGAGGGTTTTCTTGCGCCATATCGGGGAACTTACCATATTGATGAGTGGGAGAGCCGAATACCAAAAACTCGTGAGCAATACTTTAATATGAAGCATGCCTCTGCAAGAAATGTGATTGAGAGATGTTTTGGAGTTCTTAAGCGTCGTTGGGCTATTTTAAGATGTCTTTCCTTCTATCCAATAGATACCCATACCCAGATTATTCTTGCTTGTTGTCTTTTGCATAACTTCATTAGAAGAGAAATATATGAAGATCCTATGGAGCAAGAAGTAAATCGAAACTATAACGATATGACGAGGGTGGAAAGGTCTAATCGATTTATTCATATGAGAGATGAATCTCCATCTGATCAATGGCATAGGTGGAGAGATAATTTGGCTGAGAAGATGTTTAGTGATTGGAAAAGACAACGAAGACAAAGAGAAAGAGAAAGACAGAACATGATCATCCAATAGCTCTACTTTTGCTACTGTATTTTTTAATCTAGCTTTGTATTCTTGCTACCATGAATTATAATATCTTTATTTTGTATATAATTTATGATTTATTGATATCAAGATAACTCTAACTTTAATATAGCTCTATACTCTTGCTATTGTATTGTTTGGATCTGTATTATTTATGATTCATAAATATCTTGTGTTTCTAAGTTTTGACACTTTGACTTCTGTTATACAAGAGTTCATATATACTTATGCATATGTAATTTATGATATATTTTGAAGTACGTGTGTATTCAATTATACATTATTTCATTTACCTTATGTCTATTTCATGTTGTTTGTGTATTCAGGAATGGATACTGAAGATAGTCTTATGAGTAGTAAAAAAAAAAAGACAGATGAGGAGGAGGATACTCTTATAAACATCTTGGAGGAGTTAGTTGCAAGTGGTTTTGCTCGTAAAAATGGCACGTTCAAACCTGGTACATCAACTATGATTATGGATGCTTTACTGGAAAAGTTTCCTGATTCTGGACTGAAGTATACTCCACATGTTGAGTCGAAGATTAAGGACTTTAAGAAAAAGTATGTTGTGGTCTATGACATGCTCCAGAAAAGTGGATTTGGATGGAATGATGCGAGGAAGTGTGTGGAGGTTGACAATGATGAGACATGGTATACATATGTCAAGGTAAGTTATATATTATAATATGGGTGATTTTGATCTAGGTTTTTAAGGCCCTTATATGGATTCTGGGTTTGAACTCACCTACTTCTTTTGACTTTATGAAACAAAAACATATGACATGTATTGATACAATGCACTCTTAGGACTTAGGAGATGGACTTGAAAAATAATCAACATTGCTTGACCTTTTAATCTGAACATCCAACTATTCTGTTTTTCCTTTGATATACTTGTTTTTCAATTACATTGGTCACTCCTTTAACAACAAATAGGCTGAAATATTTTCTCTTGTTCTGGTTTGTATATTAATATAGTTGTACTTAAGGTTTATTTTTTGTTTTCAGTATCATAGTGATGCTGATGGATGGAGGGGCAAACCTTTCCCACGTTATGAGACATTTGCTCAAATATTTGGAGCAGACCGTGCTATAGGAAAGGCTGCCAAAGTACCAGCTGAAATGGTAAAGGAAGTTGATGAAGAGCTTGCAAACCAAGAGAAAGTTGATACATTAGAAACAGACCAGCTTTCTACTGCTAAATCTGATTCCACAAGCTCAAGTAAGAAGAGGAAAAGAGAGAATGATGACAACATAGCTCATGGGTTGGACAAATTTGCCACAACATTTAAAGAAGTGATGGAGACTTCAAATGAGCAAATTCGCCTTCTTGTTGAATGCTTGCAGCCACAAGCTAGTAAAAAAGATGAGGTAAGAGCAAAAAAGATAAATTGTGGGCTGAACTTTTGAAATTAAACCTTTCAATGAAAGATCAGATCAAAGCCTTAAAAACTCTTATGACTGATTCGGCTGAGTTTTTCTTGGCTCTTGATACAGAGGAAGAAAAGATGGAGTTCATCTTGCAACTTCTTTGCTAGTCATGACCATCATTTCAAAAATTGTTCTAAGCTGGTAGTTTTATTATATTTACCAATTGCCCAATTGTGTACTAGATTGTTCCATCTTAGTAGTTTAATTATATTTAACAATTGCACCTTTGTCAATTGGACCACTGGAGTATCCCAATTCCATGACCGAACTAGTTAATACTTTGGTTTGCAATTGATCATTTTATCAACATATTTTGTCCTTTAATTGTGATTTACTAATTTTATGTTTAGACTAATTATTGTAAACTCCATATATCAGTTTACTGAGTGGTTTTTTTTATGTCCAAATTTTTTCCCCTGTGATAAATACATGTCCAGAATTTTTGATTTATAATTATACAAAAATACCCAGAAGTTGATTTATAATAATTATACCACAATGGCAAGAGAGTAAAAAAGAATTGAAAATAAAAAAAATTAAAATAAAAAATAATTAATAATGTTTGAATGAGCTGTTTTTTGCTTATCCAATCTGCTATCTATAAAGCCCACCAAACATGGTATTGGACATGTGATCTGACATCTAAAATTCAATCCAATCCAGTCTTGTCAGGATTGGATTTGATATGGTTGCCAAACACAGCCGAATTGTATTGACGAAGGTCTAGGTTTTCCAATACGCCAACAAATGTTTCCATTCATATATCCTCCCCATCCTCAGAAGAAATTATCCACGTGATTGGTAGAATGCTTTAACAGCCGTACGATGTGGAATCAAGGTAATTTACAGGCTGAAAGGTGATCAAAGTCCCCGTATTTTTTTTTAAATAAGAATTAGGTCACTGCTAGTTATAAATCAATCAAAATTTCACTACAATTAAACCTCAATAATAAGATTTTTGCCCACTAACTCTAACTACAAGTCCTCTATCTTTTTTTTTTCTACTTTTATTAATTAATTTTTTTAAAGCAAATTGGCACACCCGAGAGATGCTAGATAGTAATTTTTTTTAACCTCCTTTGCATCCAGGCTCCATCAATAACTTCTCATATTTTTATTTTTTACTAAAGAAAAAAACAAATTCTTGGACCAAATACGATTCTACACGCAGGTAGAACATGAAGGAGCTACGAACCTCCTCCAACAACAATAGAGAGCACACCATTCTCTCTATTAGTGTCATAAAGATCAAGGACAAGTTCCTGGCAATCTATTTCAATAATGACTTAGAGTTAGATGTTTGCGCAGTATCATAAGCAAGCCCTCCTCAATAGCTAGCAGCTCAATATGTTTAGCTAACAAAACATTTGGAACTCTCCGACTAAAAGCAAACTGGAGACATTTATCCTCACCTCGCATAACACCACAAATACTACCATGAGAGAGTAAAGGTAAGAACCCATTTACATTGAGTTTAAGAAAATTAAACGGCGAAGGCTGCCATTAAATATTCTTCTCACATCTTGCACTTGTGGCTTTGCATGAACCTTCTGATACTCATGTAACCATGAAATGACTCCAATAAACAAATTGCCCCCAAGTTTAGACTTTTCATCCCACAACTTGTCATTATGGTTCCTCCATAAAGACCAGATAGCCATAAGCATAGAAATGAAGACATCCGTATGAGTGTGCATAGCTAACTCTAGCATCCACTCCTTAAAGGTCATATTAGGTAACAAAATCGAAAGGAACCTGATTGAGCCATTCTTGAGCAACAAGACATCGACAGAAGAGATGCACTGTATCCTCCCCTCCCTGATTACATAGCATACATGTAAGGGGACTCGTATATCCCTTTGACAATAACCGAGTCCGAGTACGTAATAGATCCTAACATGCACGTCAAGCACAAATCTGCACGTTCCCTGGAACCTTGGCATTCCAATGTTTCTTCCAGAGAGGTCCAAAGACATGTCCACTAGAAGAAGTAGCCATAGTATTTCCCATAACATGTGATCTAGCAGTCCAATAAGAAGACTTAACAGTAAAGTTACCTTTCTTTGTTAGTCTCCAATAGCATTTGTCCGCTCCACCTCTAGTGCCAAGAGGAATTGCTAGAATTTTCTCAACTACCAGAGGCGTAAAGAAACTCTCAAGAGCATTTCTCTCTCATCTTCTCTCCCCAACAACAAATAAATCAGATACCACCTTATGCACAGACAATGGAAGGCACTAAATCATTGACTTAGGGCAATCTAGAATCCCGTCATCATGCCAAGCTATGCCTGCCTTGAGAAATGGTAAACAATCTACTATGCCACGCCAAGTATATGACGGATTTGCTCCCATCGAAGCATCCAATGAAGAGAATGGAAAGTACTTCGCTTTGAACAACTGAGCAACCATAGAGTTAGGTTTAGAAAGTAGTCTCCATCACTCCTTAGTCACCATCGCCATATTATAAGCATACAAATTCTGAAAACCCATATTAATCTGTAACAACTAAACATATAAATATAATATAGATAATAAATTTTTAAATATATATATATACAGTTTCTATCCAGAGTGAAACTTCACTCTGAAATTACAGAGTGAAGTTCCAATTTTGACACACTTTTCGGTCAATTTTTTTCACCATAAGCGATTCAATATTTAGGTATGTTATTGAAGATCATCTCTACAAATTTTCATCCAATTTGACAATGGTTTGAGCTTTCAAAATTGAGATTTACACGAACGGTTCACGTTGAACAGTTTTAATTCATTCATTGATTTAATCTAATTTCAATACCTTAACGATGTCTGAATTAGATGAAAATTTGTAGAGATGATCTTAAATAGCATACCTAAATATTGAATCGCTTATGGTGGAAACAATTGACCGAAAAGTGTGTCAAAATTGGAACTTCACTCTATAATTTCATAATGAAGCTTCACTCTGGATAAAGACTATATATATATATATATATTTTTTTTTTTTTCATGTGTTATATATATATAAGTATGTATTTTGCTGAAAATCTTTTTAAGTCTTAGGTATTAATAGTAGAGAAGCCCAAATTTTGGTTCAAACCCCATGATCCGACCCAAACCCTGTTTAGCCAAAAACAAGTAGGAAAGAAGGTGATTACAATAACAATGATCAAAACACCCGACCTTCTCTTCACAAACTCAAAACTTTGTCTCCTATATTCATCACGTTTTTCCCCTTTTCCTCCTTTTTTAGATTTTCCTTCATCAAAAACCCAGCCACCGACCTTGATTAAGCCACCAATTTCTATCTAAAAACTTAGGGAAGCATGAGGTGTCAAATGGGTGGAGAGCAAGCTTTCCAGCGGATGACTCTTCAAAGCTATTGTGCAGAACTAGAACCCTAGAAGTATGCAAGGTGGAAAGTCTATAACCTAAATGGCTAAGGTTTCAAGTAAACAATTTAGATAAGTTTCATTGATTCCTTTCTTAAGCTCCAAGTTATATCCTACTCCCAAGTACTATAAATAGTGGTGTGTTTCTACGTTTTTAAGATAAGATTCTCAGAGGTTTAACCCAGATAGAGAGCATTGGAAGAGAATAGGTACTGCATTTTGTTCTATAATTGTTGGGCTAAGTTGAGATTTTTATGTTCTTAGTTTCCTACAATTAGAATTTGATATCTTTGTTTAGATGTTAGATTAGAATTGATTTTGTAAAGTTAGAATTGGTTTTGGTTTTCTAAATTTTGTGTTGGTTAAGTTTTTTGTTAGATCTCCATAAATTTATTCCTTTAGAACATGTGAAGACTGATTCTGAACCTGAAATTAGAAATTCCATAACTAATTATAGAAACTTCGTTTGCAGGTATTTCCAACTCTGCCATTTGCTTTAGGATGTCTAGTTTAATTGTTATGAAAACATATATATGATGTTCTCAGTCTAAATGATTCATTTTTAGCCAAACAGTTTTCCTATACAGAGACTCGTCAGAAACTTCTGAAACTGTAGTTAAACTTTAAAAATTCATAATTTATTCTCGAAACATTGTTGTAAAGTGATTCAAAGTCTCATAGTTTTGTTAGAGTGTTAGCTACAAGTGTTTGGAAGAATTTGAAGTCAAAATCCTATTAGTTTGGTACAGGTTTCGGTGTGTTTGTATTAAGGTCTGAAAACTAAATTATTAGTCATGTGTTGTTTAAAACCCAACTTTTGGGGAAACAAAGGCTGTGCTTGTTTGTTAAACTTTGTATCAGTGTAATCCTTTAATTATATGACATTGATTCATCATGATATTTCTCTGCAAGCTGTACTGACAAATGAAAAGAGCCATTTAAAACTTATAAGGTATGGAAATTGTAGATTCGATAATTAGAGAGCTTAGTCAAGTTTCAACCATTTAAATTGCTCCATATACTACTAATTTGCTATTTCATTCTAATTTCATTATTTCTAGAATTCATATTTTTTTCACCCCATTGTTGCCAGCGTGGATGTTGGTCATGACAAGATCTCCATTTTTGACATTGGCGCGAGATGGATGAAAATTTTTTGGTCAAATGGTATGCAATTGTCAGCTCTTAATTATATACTATTCTTTTTCTTTTAAATCCAATTTTCATGAGGGCTATTGGTCACATGGTTTTCGTCCTCTTGTTTCACAACAGTGCAAGACATATCTTTACTAGAAATTTGTTTCTACTTTTCCTTTAAATTATGTTTGGCCTTAATACCACTGATAAGAACATTGATAATATTGGTACATGAGCCTTGATGTTTAAATATATAATTTTCACTCACTGATTGATAACATTGTGTGGTCTGCATTTTATTTAAGGGGAGAGATAGATGCTTCATTTAATCAATTGTACAATGTCATTCACATAGTCATTAGCTGACTATGGCACTCATAATGTGTTTGTGTGTGGGCAAGAGTGAATCATTTGTTTAACATTCATCTGTAACTTTGTAAGCTACATTCACCTTGAAACCTTTCTCACAGGGGTTGTGCCAAAGGTGAAGAAAATCATCCGCTACTTCAGATCCATGATGATGATTCTCCTTTCAAGAAGTCTTTGAATCATCCTCTACTCTATAAAAGCAAAAACTTATATCGGCATGCATTCCTTAAAGTGCTGATATTTGACATAAGTGCATTAGAGATTGCTCTTCATGTGTATCTAAGTTATCAAAATCTCCCCCATGTCAAAAAAAAAAAAGGTTATCAAATCTCCCACCTTATATTATTTCAAGTAGATAGGTATGATAATGAGGACAAATCATGAATTCCTTCCAAGAGAGAATTTAAATAAATTGGGCTCACTGATAACATTGATCGTTTAATTTATTACTTCACCATTTCAAAAACAAAAAACTTTCTTACTTTACTTTTATTTGTGGTTCTTTCCATTCTTTACAGGCATTTAAAATCATTCGAGAATTTCCATTCTTCAAATCTGTCAAAACCATACTTATATTTCTATGCCCTGATACCCACAACATTAATCACTTAAAATCATCCGTGAATTTACGTTCTTCAAATATGCCAAATAATTTCTTATTACACTTTTACTTGCAATTGTTTTAGTATTTGATAAGTAGTAAAGAATTACATGCGAATTCACGTTCTTTAAATCCACCAAAACCAAACGTTTTTGTTCTTCTACGGATCAGACCTCTGAAATTCTAACATCTACAATATTGATTGTTTAACTTTTATTTGCACTCTTTGATATTTTACATGACCTCTAAACACCCACAACATTGATTGTTTAACTTCTTCCTTCAATTTTATTTGCGTTTTTTTTAGAATTAAAGGAACCGCAAATAAAAGTTAAGTAAGAAGTTGATGCTTGTGATGTTTTCATATATGGATGATTGTTTGCTACCTTGTTACATATTGATATCTCTACTGTTTGGGCCTAAAATAATACTCCGGTATTATTTATATTCTTTAGGCTCGTGGACCGGTTATTTGGGGAAAATCTATCAAAGAGCAAGATTACATTCCTTATTGGAATAGATTTCGGGATTGATGCTGTATAGAATCTGAGTTGAATAAGGAAGGTGAATCCAAATCAACTAAGAGGTTCTCAAGACTTGATCCGCAAGAAAGAATAATCTGTGTTCTCTATATAAAGGGGTAGAATATGCAAACTCTAACACACACAACGTCAAACAAACTATCGCGCAACCGCATAGTCAAGTCTCTTCACAGAGCAAAATTCGGATTCACTTCGGCAACCAAGTCTCCCATTGGAGCGGAGCTACCCAGATGTACGCCTCGCGCTGCATGTAGCAACAAGTCCGATTAGCTTTGGCAAACCAGAGTCAATTCCATCGAGTCACTAGCCTAGCTTCTAGCAAACACAAAAGTCTGCACTAGTCAGCAATTCCCTACAGCAAGAGAGTCCCGCTATCAACGACACATTATAAGCTCTGCTTTTCCCCAAGCGGTCTAAATTAAGATCAGCCATCTACTTGAGGTGGAGTGAAAGGTACCTAGCAACTCCGGTTGTGTATAGGTCATTCGAACTTCAGCGGTTTATCAGCAACTGTGAAACAATCGTTCGAGAAGAAGACAGTACGTGAGCGCAATCATCATCAACAAGCAAGAATTGTACCTAACTCAAATGTACTGGCACGCCAAGCAACAACAAAGAACGAAGGTTAGAACCATCTAGGGTTCAAAACCCGAGCTTGCTGATTGTTCCTTGAGAAAATCTTTTTCCCAGCTCGAACATTTGGCACGCCCAGTGGGACAGTGTCAAGATAGGAAGCCGGAATCCTTACACGAGAGGATATCCTCCTTGCTCGAAACCAGAGCACTCGCATTGTGTTCCTCACAACACAATGACTTGCAGAGGTTTAACAGCGGTTGACACATTACTAAAATTTGGAGTGATGGCGACACCGGAAGACATGCAAACAGCTTTCAAGGAGTTGACAAAGGTAGTCAAGTCATTGGAGGAGTCATTCGGCGAGAGAATGACTGCGGTCGAGAGAACGAAGGTTAGAACCATCTAGGGTTCAAAACCCGGGCTTGCTGATTGTTCCCTGAGGAAATCTTTTTCCCAACTCGAATATCTACTTTGTTTAAGTTCACAACATAACAAACTTAATAAAAAAAATTGAATAGAGTACCATATAGCACTTATAGACAAAATTTCTTTTTTATATAGATGTGTGTAGAAAAGAGAGTTCTTCTACATAATCATACGATCTAAATATCCAGCATCACGTTTCTACCTGCCTAATTTTAGACAAGAATTAGAAGGAAGAAACGTGAGGAAAAAAAGACGTATAGGATATAAATTTTTTTAAAAAAAAAACCGTCTAAATATCCATCATTGCTAAGTTTATTTAATAAATTTTATAATATAGGATATAACACATATATAGTTTTTATCTCTTCAGTTGGTAATCACTTTTATCGAATCTGTAACGTCATAAGAAAAAAAAAATCAAACTCTTTGCGAGAATGCAGTTGCTAATTGTTTCATCACATTAAATCTTGGCCAAGCCAACATAATTCACCTAACAAAATTTAAATGGATGTTTCAATCACTCGAAAGAGTTTATTTTAGTACAATTAGGTTGCACTTAAGTTTATGATCATCCAAACTTGTGTATGCGTGCAAGAACATATTATATGAACACCAAGAGACTACTGTTAGTAGATATTAATTAGTTATCAATCATGAATAAGAAAAAAGATGTATTGGAGATACATATTATTAATTTGGCCCAATATTTTATATATAACCATATAATAACAACTAGATTTTAAAAAATCATTGTTTCATCACCTTCATTTATCTCTCTTTGCAAATCTACATATAAGTAAAAGTAAACTATCATGTTTAGATCAAATGGAGTGTTGTAGTATAATAAGATTAGTTATGAGAATTCATACAGGATGGTTTACCTAATCTGGGTCGTCTATCTAATTTTTATTTTCTAGCTTGAAATAATATGATTTTGTTGTTTTTACAAATCTAGAGAGTCGAGAATCTACTATTAAATCCCTCCAAAATTTACATTATACTCTACTTAAATCGAAAATAATCATAATTAGTATAAGGATGAAGATTAAGCAAACAAATATGATTTCATGTAAAATTAAATATTCCATAGTTACTAGCTTTTCTAATCGATCAAGTTTTTATTTTAATCTTAACTTAGTTGTTTGGATCAATCACTCAATAGAGATAAAATACCATATGCAACCAAGAGTTTTGGTGCGAAGAAGACGAGCTTTGTTGTTTTGATCATATTAATTTTTATGAAGATGTGTGTTGGCTATTTATTTTGTGCATAGTGAACACTTAAATATCTAATTTCATACTCTTTATCTCTAATAACGTGTTTGGATGACAAAATATTGGTTTGTCAAAAAAATTGTTACAATATGAATTTCTCTAGTTGTGCTTGTTCAGTTGTTTGCTGCATATGTGACTCACAAATAGAATGTTATTCATATTTTTCAATCTATAAAAAAAAATATCAAAGAAAAAATATTGTAACTACGCGGAGGGGGCAAATATGAAACCAAAATTCCTTAGAAAGAGTAAACAAAAACAAGGTACTAAAATAAAAACAAATATATAGAGTCGATTGCATCAAATGTATGTCATGACATACAAAAGTAGTCCGACTACCAGCAGGATAAGGGTCTCGTGAATCATTTTATCTTCAATGTTTTCTTTTGAGATTTCGGGAGACTTCAGAAGATTTACATCTTCTAGACTTTCACCCTCATCATCAAATTAAGAACTCATAGAGCTCATCCTTTTAATTTGAGTGTATGTACATGGCCAAGAGATTCTTCATTTTTCAAATTGCCTCAGTATTACTTGGTATTATGAACACTAGATTCTGCCAAAAAAGAATCTATAGTATTAGTGTCAACCAAAGTGAGATTGCCCTCGCTAACTGTCTCTTGCTCACTTGCATTCTGCTATAGAGAATGAATACTTTAAAAGCTATTATCAATATAAAAAATACTAACATTACTTTGATGGCTCATTGGATTAGTGCCTCTAATATTGACCCTTCAATTCACATATGATTCACTTTTTAGTTTGTTGGAGTCGTTGTACTATGAGTTATGAATACTAGGAATATTATGGTCAATTCCTTCACATATATCATACTCAATGTTCATAGCTATAGAAGGTTCAACAATACCTTGCTCCACCATTTTGCACATCATCCACAACTTGTTCAACACAGTTTGATTAACCATATTAGCCACAACTTGGTTATTAATGCTACCATGTTTTGGCACATCGACCGCCATCCTCTTCGAAGGAGATGGTAATTTGTTTGCATAAGATGGTCCTTCTCCACCATTAACAATTTCATTATGACAAGAAGGAAGAACTGTAGGCTTCTTCCTCTTGTCTACAGGCACGAAAACTTGTTTTACTTTACGCCCCCACAGCCTAGGCTTGTGACAATCCCCTAGGTTTCTGGCTGAACTACAACTGATTCTCATTTCTTTTAAAAAAAACCTTGCAAACTGTCGCCCTATGCCCAATTTACCACAATCTGAGCATAGATCTGGAATACATTCATACTCAACTCCAACTACCACAACCTCCCTATTCTAGAGTTTAGAATTTAGTACATAGTCAATAAACAACTACTGTAAATCTCTGTTAAAGTTATCATCAACAGAGGTAGAATATCAAACCAATATGAGTCCAAAAATGTAGACACAGAAGCATATTGCTCATAAGCACAGCTTGTTCGAATCCTTGGAATACCAAAGACTAAAAGTATGTTAAGAAAGTGAGCAGGTTATGTAGAGTGATGCTAGATCTTGCTTCTCCAAGTATTCTCGTCATAACAATGACATGAACGCAGAATTATATGTGACACACAACCGCAATCGATGCACTATTACAAACTTGATATATCGAAGAGACAAATAAACCAGTGTTAAATGAAACACAGTATGTAGAGTAATAAAATTACCTATAAAATTACAACCTATAATGTATTAATGTCCACACAAGATAGCCAACAGCTGAATCCAGGATGTGAATGGTGGCGGTGTAAAACTATCTCAGGTCAGCGTTGACGATTGAAACAATATAAACATAAAAAGGCAGAAGTGGAAACTATGGAAATAGTGATCATTTATAGCTTTGTACAGGAATAACAGGATTACATGTTCCTGAATTTCTTCTACAAGAGACCATGCAAAATTGCAAAGATGAACATCTGAGCCTTCCAGTTATCAGAACTCAAAAGCTCTGGAAATTTATCTAACCCTGAAGATAAACTGACTAGATGACAAGGAAATGATTGCCTTGCCTGGTTGAGGCATCTTCTGTCCTAAAACGGGAGATTTAGAAGCATTTTGCAAGACATGTGATACCAGAAGTAACCTATGAACCCGAAACCAAATCTGTGCCAACGCTTGCCGACAAGGAAACTTAAAGCTAGACTGCACATTTTCTCCATTTGCATTATGAGATTCAACACCTTCAGGATGACGAGCATGAAAATTTGAAAACAGAACATGGTGTAAAAGATACACAGTAAAAGATGAACCTCCAGAGGTACAACAAAAATTAAGATAGGGGAGTGGCAATGCTACTATATCAGTGAAAGCCACTCCAAATCTACAAGCAACCAGTGTTCCTCAAGTGAATATGGTCCAAGTCACTCAAAATTAAATCTGAAACAAAAAATACGAAACATTACACAAATTTCTTCGTCAGATGAAGAAAGCATCAAACTATCAGTACTCAGAGGGGGAGATAACATCGTCTATTTTTAGTATCATCTTGACAACTTGTGTGGCAAGTAAGATTTGCTGCTGCTTTCCGATTAAAGTCTCAAAGACGTTCTGCTCGCGCATATCATTAGTGCCAACATCGTTGCAGTCTATTCCACAGTGGGGATTTTTCTCCTGCATATCAAAATAAAAACAATCAAAACTGAATGCTACAATGGAAGGCTGAAGTGACAAGTCTACAACAGACAGACTGTCAGCTGGGGAATAAATTTAAATCAGAAGTCCATTAACCTTTATCTGCTGGGACTTTACTGCATTTAGTGTTTCAATAGGTTGAAGGCCACTATTCTCTGCAAGTGCCATAGGAACAGCATCCAAAGCGTCTGCAAATGCTCTAATAGCATACTGTGGACACAAGGAAGATTCATTGTCAAAACAATATACTAATACAAAGAAAACGCAATAGAAAGAATGACAAATTATCTTCATACTTGCTCAACTCCTGGATGTTTATCTGCAGCAGCCTCTACAGCAACAGAGCAAGATATCTCAGCCGAGCCACCACCATAGACGATAGAATTGTTGCGAATAAGGTTCCTAGCAACACAGAGAGCATCGTGGATACTGCGCTTGGTTTCCTCTATCATCATTTTGTTACCTAATGAATCAAAACACCAAAGTCTCTTAAGAACTTTGTATCATCATAAATGATCCATTGTCAGAAAAAAAAATACATGAAAAGAAACTGTTTAATGTAAAATCTGCGGACCCTATATACCAGACACTCCAAAAATTCCAAGATTGAAAGCTACCAAAGAGTGGTTAATCTATTCACACCATTTCCATGTAATTGGCATGCTGATTCAAGTTGGAGGTAAAAACCAAACAGATATAAGTCAAGTAGAAGCATACCTCCTCTGATAAATATGGTTACAGCCCTTGAATTTGCACAGTGTTCAATGTACAGCATTCTATCTTTTGTAGTACCAAATGATTTTTCACGAACCAAGCCAGCCTTTTAAGAAGCGAAAAATGAACCATCAATAGTTTACTAAGATTGAATTATACCGATAAAAAAGAATATCAAATATAAACAGAGTAAAGAATACTTAAATGTGAGAATGCTTCAGAAACAAAAGATGGTCAATTTCGTAAGATACCTTTCCCAATTTATCTGGTGTCAACTCTTGGAACCTGGGCACAATTCTTCCCCCTACAAATATTAAAAATGTCAGCAGATTGTTGGTAGGAAAGATGACACCATCATAAGCTATGATCAAATTATCTATCAAAACAACGAAGAAGCAGTATCCAAGCGCTAAAAAAGTGCAATCCAAATACCTGTAGCTATTGCAATCAGTTCCAACTCAACACCACCAACCCATCTGACAGCAGGCAAGTTCCTGTGCATCAACAGATGATTGGCTTCATCATCAAACCCCCATTGGCAGATGACCAAGGTAGCACCGGCATCCTGCAACTCAATGTATCCATAAGTACATTCAAATATATGATAACCATAATAAGGAATTAAACCCCCTCCACAAGAGAGACCACCACGGAAAACAAAGAAGACTCTTGATATGAAAAGTGGGGGTCAAGAAAATGAGAAAATTGTTCATGGAAGAAACAAAAAGGGATAGGAGGCAATCTAACCTTGCATTTCTGAACCATCTGATCAAAGTATTCCTGTTCTTGCACACGTAGAGCCTGAAACTTTTCCACTGTGTCGATATCAACCTTATGCTTTGTCTTTGGTTTCGGTGGCTCAAAGGGACAAGTCAAGATAGCAATTTTTGCATCTTCAATTCGCTTGGGCATCTGTGGATGGCTCATATCCTTGTCAATAAGAATACCATACACAAGCTCAGTATCTTCTAACTTGCCTCCTACTTTCCCCTCTACTTTGATCAAATCTAGATTCACATCCTTCCTCTCTAAATCAGCAACAGCAAGAACTGCTCTGACAGCAATCTCAGCAAGGGGGCGCTTGCACCGATTGACACTACACAAATAATGAGAATAAATTACATTCAACTCAATATCACATCACTCGTGTAGAACAATTGTTCATGCTATTACCATTCAACATCATATAGGAATGTGGTGGAGTACAGGAACATTACTACGACTATACAGCATGGAATATAAATACAAAGAACAAACATAAGAAATTGCACTCACATCTTCGATGACAAAGTAGTCATGCAAGTCTGAACTAAAGGCTCAATATTCTCCAGTCCAAATTCAAATTTGTTCGAAATATGCTGCAAATGATCAAAAGCTATCCTGGACGCCATTTCATATCCCTCTGCAACCCGGATGGGGTGAATTCCACGCTCCAAGAGCCGCTCTGCCTGCTCTAGCAGTGAACCGGCCAACACAACAACACCAGTCGTGCCATCGCCGATTTCATAGTCCTGACTCTGCGACAGCTCAACCATCAGCTTCGCAATTTGATTGTCCACATCCATCTGCTCCAAGATTGTGGCGCCATCATTCGCTGAACATAGTAACATCAAAGCCATAAGAAACACTCGAAGCCTATAACAAAAGCAAAACCAATCGAAATCGCACAACACAAATCGGCGAAAACATTCCGAATCAAGCCCAACAACCACAGCCAACTAATCCATGAATCAGACGCATGATACTACTAAAGGCATACTAATTTCATAGCTAACAATACTTAACTCCAAAACCTAAACCTAGAAAATGGAAATGAAGAGCAAAGAACACAGATCCCAATCGCTTAAACCCTAAATCTCGAGAAATGAACCAAAATAGAGGTTTGACGTGAAGAGCAACTTACTGACAGTGACCTCGCCGTCGGGGCTCTGGAGCATCTTGTCCATGCCTTTGGGTCCGAGCGAGGTGCGGAGGATTTTGGCGACGGCTTTGCCGGCGGCAATGTTGGCCTTCTGAGCATCGAGGCCTCTCAATCGGGACTTCTGCTCCTGCTCTCTGAGGATTATGAAGGGCCGACCGAACTCATCGAAAGCCAGCGCCATTGATGCGCTGCTCCGGTCAGATTTCTCTCTTACGCTGAAAGTGAGACTCTGCTTCTTCTAAAGGTCTAGGATCCTCTCTCCCTCTTTCTCTAGTTTGAAGGTTCACTAGGGTTTGGGTTCAACAGTGCGAGTTCTATATGAGGGGCGTTTATTAATGGGCTTCTTGGTTTCGGGTTGGGCTCATCCTGAATTGTTCCCCATCTATGCAATTAGTGAGTGATCCTCTCTTATTGACATTTTCCTTATAAAAAAAATCAGAAAGATGGAGTTCGGCTAGATTCTATCACGGTAATCCTATACCAATTTTTTTATGACGTGTCGATGTATAATTTGCTGGGCATTGTTAATCAAGACATGAGTATTTTGGACGAATACTCCCTCGATTTCCAGCAGTATATGAAGATGTTGTAAATACGAAGTGGTGAAAATAATAAAGAGTAATTTGGTGGGTTAAATTCGTTTATTGGGTATGAAACCTATTTGTTTCACCCATATGAATACGAAAATCCAAATTCCTTCACTGTCCACACCTAATCGAAAAAGGGTATTGGAAGGCAAAGAAATATCTAGCGATCTATCTATTCTCCCGCGATCGTACCTGTGAAAGTTGGCGATCCATATGTAGTTGGTGGCGATGGCGATCGCGTTGAAATCGTAGAGAGATCAAGGAATATCGGCAGCTCCCAGATTTTCCCCAATGGTCTTAGTAAGTCTCTTAATGCCCCTCCGATGAACTTGTGTTAGGACAGAGCTCGACTATTACATGAAAACCCAGACTTCATATTTGGTCATGTACGAGTATTGTAGTTGTTCACAAAATAATGTCAAATGCTAAGCTGAGACAATGTTGTGTTGTTGCCTATGTTAAATATATGTGTGGGCGGTGAAGGAATTTGCGTTTTCGTATTCATATGCTGAATCCGAAATTGCTTTTCGAATGAGGTGAGTACCGGATTATTACTGACAATGTTAAGTGGTCTATGTCTTGTGTTGGTTGAGTTCATGACCCGAATTGTTTTCTTCTGACAGATATGGAAGAGATTGATGAGGTATAATTGTTGGATAAAAATTGGTTATGTTTCACGGAAGAGAACCACCACACAGTAATATCATCAGATGAAAAGGATAGCGGGGAAGAAGATGAATATGACCTGGAAGATGCCGCAAATGAAATGAAAGACGAAGCTATTAGAACTCAAGACGAAGATGAGGAACTTAAAAGTGTGGACGGAGACATGGGAATGGGAAAAGGCAATGAAGATGTAGAAGGGGGAGGCAAAGGAGAGGGAGAAGGTTATGATGGTGAGAGCATATTTAATTACAGATGGTATGAAGAACTAAAGGGAAGAGACATGAAGTCTTTTTCATTTGAAGACGTGAAGCACTTACGATTTCGAAGTTTGAAAGAAGCCGAACAACTCTATGTATTTTATGCATATGCTGTTGGTTTCAGCACAAGGAAGTATAAGATTGATCGCATAACTCTGAAAACCGGTGAGAAGGTTATTAGCTGGAGCGGATGGTGTTGTTCAAAAGAGGATTTGCCGAAAAATATGAAGGGAAATCGGGAAGAAGTCCCGCACGACACAGTGGTCGATGAGAAGGAGCAATTGATTGCAGAAGAGTGGGTGTAAAAAACAAGAAGAGGAAGTAGTGTCCCCTGCCGATTGAGGTTGAATATGCCGGAGAAGAGTGTGAAAATGGGGTGAAATCAAGAGAGGTTGTTTCCCAAAATAAGAAGAGGAAGGGAAAAACAATTGAGCAGTCAGAACCTATAGAGGCGTCAAAGGAACATCCAAGGGAAGACGAGACACCATGGAATCGGAATAAGAAGAAGAAGGTAGCGACACTTGGTATAAAGTACTCAAGACGCGGATGTGGAGTTGTTTTCATGTTGAAACTTGATAAGAAGACGATGGAATACGTAGTTTCCCATTTTGTGACAGAGCACAATGACGAGGTTGCAAAACCCACAGAGAAGCGCTTTCTACGTTCTTTCCGTGAGGTGACTGATGAAGACATCTATGTTGTTGAAGCCTTGCAGAAAGCCCAAGTTCCCACAAGCGTTGCATATGAATTTCTCGTACTACAGGCCGGCGGACCTGAATACGTGAGTTTTTTGTTGAAGGACTTGTATAACAAATTGGCTGCAAAGAGAAGAGAATCAGTTGGAATGGGCGACGCCCAAGCCTGCATTAACTGGTTGGAAATGAAAGGAAGAGAGAAATCAAGATTTTTCTGTAGGTGCACTAGAGATGTTGAAGGTAGGCTGGCAAACTTGTTTTGGAAGGATTGTGAATCCCTAAACGACTACAAAGCATTCGGTCATGTTCTAATTATAAACGCTACGTATAGCACAAACAAATACAGTTCTCCAGTGTTGATATTTGCAGGTTCCAACAATCACAGAAGGACTGTCATATTTGCTTGTGCAGTGGTTAAGAATGAGAGAAAACCGACATTTTCTCGGTTGATTGATAAATTTCTCCCAAGCATGGAGAACAAGTTTCCTTTGACGGTGTTAACGGACGGAGACGGTGTTATGCAGAGGGTGCTTGCGAGTAAAATGCCAAATTTGCAAGTTAGGGAGAGTCGATAGCTCAATTATGCATTACTTGTGTTTGGATTTATGGTTATTCACATTCATGTATGATTTAGTAGTAGATTTCAATAGAGGGGTGGAGCAATCAGTCTGTCACCCCTCTTAGTGACACTATTTTTGAACAATTATCTGTTGTGTTTTATGATTTATGATGTATATTTTGTGTTTTACGTTATACGTTTATGTCTAATGAATGAATGGTGAGTGCCAATTTATGTTATCCTCCCTAAAAATCTATAGGTTTATGGTGTCGATTAGAGAGAGAGAGAGAGAGAGAGAGAGAGAGAGAGAGAGAGAGAGAGAGAGAGAGAGAGAGAGAGAGAGAGAGAGAGAGAGAGAGAGAGAGAGAGAGAGAGAGAGAGAGAGAGAGAGAGAACCCGACTTGTTCAAATTGATAATGAATTGATGTATAGCGGCCGTATAGCGATAGATGGGCACAATTTTTGTTATTTTTCAAGTACGAGAAGAAAGGTTTAGATCGCGAAGGAGGATTAAAAGAGGAGCCAGAGATATGATTGAGGCTATAAAAGTGAATCTGCCAAGGGAAATGATTTAACTGTACCTAAGCCATTCCGAATTATTTACACAGGCATTCATTGACAAAAAAGGAGTAAGTTCAACAGGGGTATAGCAGATTAATTAAAGTGTTGACACACAATAGAGCACCCCTACATCACAATGATGCATGCTCGATTACTCGACATCAATATTTAACCCTGAACACATCATTAGTAGTATAAAGCAAGAGGGTATCGTTCACAAACCGGGGATCCAGCCAGGGCTTAGGATCACATCAATTAACACGAATTCATAAAGATATAAAAGTTGATGTAGGTTTCGGATTGAATCATAAAAACAGTAAATAAAACATAAACTAATATATACATGTGATCAACCAACCAATACATAAACAATCACCAAAACAATTCACATAAGAGAATCGAAACAAGCTTCATGACTTCCTTTTGAATCATGCCGAGACTATATATTGAACAACTAAGGACGGATCATGTAATTAGGGTTCTAAGCAGTAACCTAAACACATAGACACATAACACATTCGATCACTACCAAGCAGCCATAATCGAAATCTAACATGTTCATCTTCATCATGTAATTCCAAAGCAATGCACATTGAATTCATCAAGTATGTCACTTACTTAACCAACAACCATGCAATTCGAAATTCACATATAAAAGAATAAACATGTTCTTAGCATAAGTCTTTAATCCAACAACCTAAATATCATGCTACAAGCATAGTCATAACACTTAGAAATCGAAATTGATCATACATGAAACTCGGCAGAAACCAAAACAGAAACTTCATAAAACCAAAATATAATTTCGAATCCTTTATATAAATTGAATCAAGTAGCTATTTCATAGACAAAATTGGAACAAGATTACACTACACAAATCGCAAGCTCATCCAAGAACAAGAATAAAACCAAAATCGAATTTAAACAAGAGTGAATCATGGTTACACTTTATAAATCAAGCAATCCACAAGTGTATAGCCGTGACTTCTATGGATGAAACCTTCTTCACAAGCGTGCATGAAGGCTATTGATTGGTGGGGAATGGTGGAATCGGTTTTAGGATTTCTTGGAAGGGTGAAGGATTAATTCGGCAGAGCTATGGCTTGTGTATGTGTGTAAGGCTGATGATCATCATATGGAGAGGCCGAGCCTCTATATATAGGAGTCTAGGAAGCCTTCTTGCCGTCCTATATGGAAGTAGAATCCAATTGGGAAGCTGAAATCCTCTTTGTTATGGATTTGATTCATATACTCCATATCCAACTTGATGTAGGAAACCAAGTCCAATATGGAGATCACTTAAGGGCTGCACGACAACATCCTTGGTCCAAATAGGGGTAGCTAGGCCGGCCTCCTCTTCTCCTTCTTCCACTCGGACATGATTTCCTTGTCTCACTAGGAATGCATCACGGCATCACTACTTCCTTTCCAAATATGATTTGTCTTTCCTGAAAAGAAATCGACGATTAAGGAATATGAAAAGAATAAAAATAGGAAAGTAGAGTCATAGTCGAGTAAGGAATCCTAGCTCAATAAAGATTTCTAATACTTAGCACAATTTCATCATCAATTCATCTAAATTCGAAAATAGCTCTCCTTAGAATATAGAAATGACAAATATGAAACTAAAACACTAAATAAGAAGTAACAAAGCATAAGAATAGGACATATAAACATTAAGAACGTCACACTTTGTGCTCCTATCACACAACAAAGGGGTTATGACATGGGTATAACAAACTACAATGTTGATACAAAATAACGACCCCAATAAGAGAACAAAGTGTCGCAGCAAGTGAGTCTTACCGTAGTCCAAATTCGACTCACTTGCAGTCAAAAACATACAGACACTTGGTTCCCATTTCAGAATTAAAGCACGGCCATACATAGATAGAGTGGAGTTCCAAAAGGGCCTATGCACTATTATGTCCTACTTACTTGTCATAGAGAGAGGTCCACACATTGTCATCCCTGTCATTGACAGAACCCACATTTATTTCAGATTGTTCCTGTAAGTTAACAGAGTCAGGTTGATCTTGTCCTTGTAGCGGCTGTTCAAATACAGGATGATACACCTTCGGCTCTTGCACAACAGTAGGTGGGGGAATTTGAACACATTCCATTCGTCCGTCCGACACATCCGGCTCTGGTGCAGGATTGACATCTACACTTGCCGGATCTGCACCATCATGCAACTCATCAGCCCGTTGGCGCACGAGATCAGCCATCTCATTTGTTGGGTCCTTCAAGAATTCAAGCATCATGGAACATCGTTGCTGATGTGAATCGTACTATTTAAAAAATTATCAATGTAAATATAAAATTGATAAGGACCATTTAAATTTAAATTAAATGTGTGTATACCCACCCCCGACAACCACCACTTTATCCCATAAGGCTGCATGTTTTTTATGGTGAACAATCCACAGTCACGATTTCCTAATTGTTTAGGGGCTTCAACTTTTACGATGACCTCGCATAGTGCTAAATTGGGGCATACATAGAAATTCCTTTCAGCGTACATTTTTTAAATGTCATGAAGGTGCAGCAGCTGCGTAATCGTACAACGAAACTTAGTTGTTGCATGCCATGACATATATATAAAATAATACCGTTGTGAAGTCAGATGAGACATACCGTCATGTAAGTATTCCTGGTGCATCCAATCTCCGCCTGGTGCACTGTCCTAAATTTCTGCCATGAGAGTCTTCGGGTGCATCACCAACAACCACCAGTGGCCACCTTGGTCCTTTTTTTTAATCTTATTAGCGTTTCCATAGTGATGCGGAATGAATATCTAAAGTTTTGGGGAGAAAATCAAACAAGTTATAGGCTACTATTAAGGCGTACCACAGCGCAGGCAGAAATATAATTTGTTACTCACTGACTCACAAGTGTCCAAGCGATGTCCAAAATGCCACATGTTGCACATGGACATTGTTTGCAGAATTCGGCCAATTTCTGTCTCTGACTCATGCAGAGGTCTATTCGCATTCACCTAGTAGCAACGAACTATCAATGCACCATGTTTTGAAAAAAGTATGAATTACAATTTACTTATTAGTTGTAAGGTTGAGGACAAGGATTGTGTACTTAGAAGTATGTTGGCATGTACTATTCAGTAAGACTATCTCGTGACAAATATTCACAATAGAAGTTGACGATCTTATTTTCGACATCGACCAACAACCGACATGAGTACATTATCAAATACAACATACACCGGAACAAGTTAAAATGCCTATGAAAAAAAATAGTTGAACAGTTAAGTTTCATTAATTGAGACATACCTCGCCATGGAGGTTTGTGTCCGGCATTAGTGACATGATGGCGAACCGATGTAGAATTGCCCTTCCATTCCCTATGTCAGCAACTTTGGTCCTGCACAATGACCATGGTTACATCCCACACACCATTTACCCAAACAAATGTGCATTGAATTAATCACATGTAAAAACACACTATATAGTTCTTGTGTTCCACCGCCAAATACATAATTGATCAAGCGAGTGTCAGTTTCTAGCAATGGTGACAGCAGGGTGTAAGGAACAACTACCAAATGCACCCTGACAAGCCCTCCTAAGCAGCTATTAGTTTTGAACGTATGGAGGCCAATTGTTTTGATGTCATCAAAATTCAGTACACTACCCACTGATTTACTGTACACTTTCCTTACATTTTCCTAGAAACTGTAGATTTGCTAACTTTAGCGCAAGCGCGTTGGACAATGTTGTTCTTGGTCGACAGTCCCAAAGGAATGCTGGACGCCGCCAAAATAGCTTGACACTCCTTTGACAGTGTGGATACCTGCTTTTCATTTTCTAGCTGAAAAAAAAAATACTGACAACAAGCAAAAATAAGTAATTGTTTCATACCAGAATAATCTTCACACATTTGTAATGTGGGAGTATTTTGTAATATATCAATGTCAATAGATTTGGAATCAAGTTTGTCTAACTTACACATAGCTGCCTAGCACATCCCCGTCTATTTCCTTTGCCCTCTGAAGCCGCCAAATCCGTCTGACATACCATGAGAGAAGTGGTTGTAGTTTTCGGACGTCCTGTTTTAGAACCCCTACTTTTTTTTATCATACCAGGAAGTCCCCCTTCAGAGGCCGCACGGTGCCGGTTAGAGAGCCCGACTGTCCCCATGTTTGCTCCCATAGTCCTTTTGATAACGGGAATGGCTGCAGCCTTTGCTGAGTGGGCTGATGAGTGCTCGATTACTCGACATCAATATTTAACCCTGAACACATCATAGTAGTATAAAGCAAGAGGGTATCGTTCACAAACCGGGGATCCAGCCAGGGCTTAGGATCACAATACTTACACGAATTCATAAAGATATACAAGGTTGATATAGTTTTCGGATTGAATCATAAAAACAGTAAATAAAACCTAAACTAATATATACATGTGATCACCCAACCAACACATAAATAATCACCAAAACATCTCATACAAAGGAAATCGAACCAAGCTCTATGTCTTTCTTCTAGCATCATGCCGAGACCATATATTGAACAACTAAGGTTGGATCATGCAATCTAAGTTCCAAATCAGTAACCTATATGCATAGACACTTAACACATTCAAGTCTTGCCACTCGGCTTCATTGAAATCTAACATGTTCATCTTACCATATAATCCCAAAGCCATGCATATCGAATTCATTAATCCAACAACCTAAATATCATGCTACAATCGTACACATAACACTTAGAAATCAAAATTGATCAAGAACAAGGTTCGGCAGAAACCAAAAACAGAAATTCCATAAAACCAAAACATAATTTCGAATCCTTTACATAAGTTGAATCAAGTAGCTACTTCATAGACAAAATTGAAACAAGATTACTCTACACAAATCGCAACTCATCCAAGAACAAGAATAAAACCAAAAACCGAATTGAAAATAAAGAGAGAATCATGGTTACACTTTATCAATCAATCGATCCTACAAGGTGTAGCCAAGACTTCTATGGATTAAACCTCTTCTCAATCGTGCTTCAAGGCTATATATAAAGGTGGAGAATGGTGGAATCGGTTTTAGGATTTCTTGGAAGGATGAAGGATGAATTCGGCAAAGCTTAGGCTTGTGTTTGTGTGTGAGAGCTGATGATGATGCTGAATGGAGAGGCCGGCCTCTATATATAGAGGTGTAGGAAGCCTTCTTGCTGTGCCAAAAGGAAATAGAATCCAATTGGGAAACTGAAATCCTCTTTGTTATGGATTTGATTTATGTACTCCATATCCAACTTGATGTAGGAAACCAAGTCCAATAGGGAGATCTCTTTAAGGGCTGCACGGCAATCTCTTGGTCTAACTAGGAGTAGCTAGGCCGGCCTCCTCTTCTCCTTGTTCAACTAGGAATGCAACTCGGCAACTTTCCTTTCTTTCCAAATATGATTTGTCTTTCCTGAAAAGCAATCGTCGATTAAGAAATAGGAAAGAATGAAAATAGGAAAGTAGAGTCCTAGTCGAGTAAGGAATCCTAGCTCAATCAGGAGTTCTAACACTTAGCACAATTTCATCATCAAATCATCTAGAATCGAAATAGCTCTACTTCAAACATACATATGACAAATATGAATCTAAAATAACTAAATAAGAAGTAACAAAGCATAAGAATAGGGCATATCAACATTAAGAACGTCACACTTTGTGCTCCTATCAACAACCCCACACTTAGACTTTGCTAGTCCCTTAGCAAACACTAAAAAGGGAAATAAAAACAAAAACGAAATCAAAGCAACTAACATTAACGACACAACACTAATGCCTTCAACATTTTGTCTCAGAGATCTTCAAACTCATAGCATCAAGAATAACACTCAATCAAAATAGATAGGATGAATTCAATGGTTAACAAACATGAAATTTCGTTTAACAAGTAAGACATGGCAGAAACAAAGGTGAAATTAAGCTCGACATGTTCAAAACAAGTTCAAATTCAACTCACATAGGATATGCACTCCAAATCTTTTCTCTCACGAACATGGCATATGCTTAAAAGCTTTTCACACACAAGAGTTATGAACATAGTGAAAATCGAAAACCTCATGAAAGATACCAATCATATGCACAAATGAACCCAAACCATATGCTTACTCATGAAACAAACTCCACAAATCAAGAGCTACTCATTTTAAGAATCATGCGGATCTTTAGAAAAGGGTAGGCTTAGGCTCGGCATTGATATATTTTTCAGGGTAAAAGGAATCACAAAGGTCATCCTCAAGACTTAGCAGAGCAAAACATCCACCTTATGTCGCCATACTCCATAAAACAAGGGCCAAATATCATCATGTTGGACCCCTTCTTCACTTTAAACATAGTGAAAACGAACAAAGGCTGAAGTATAACATTATTGAGCCTTCAACAAATACATCACAACTCCATATTCACATAAACAAGATGTATGCCAAGATCTTTCATCATTCTTTTCATATTTTTTCTTTAGCCGTGTATATGAATGTTTTCTTTTTCTTTTCTCACGGCATCACACATTTTTTTCTTTCTTTTCATTCTCTTTTCACGGCATCACATACATACAATAGCATAACCCCACACTTGAATCAAATCATCACTCCATATTAACACCAAGAATCGGCTCTGCCAAGCCTTAAAGACAAGGTAGAGATATAACTACACTAAGCAAGGATATCACATGTTGGTAATGAAAGAAAAGGCTTAACGTAGGCTCAAAGGGGTTAATACTAAGGTGTCCCAAGCAGGGCTCAAATAGGGATATACGGCTTTTTGGCTTAAGTGGTGGAAATCCTAAAAAGATCCAACAATCCTTTTCAAAATCAGAGTATATTATGACATAAAGCTTCGAAAGTTTCACAAAGTAAGTTCTAGCATTCTCTAGTTCATTGCAATTCTATGGCATACGAATTGATCAAAATAGATGTAATGAGGTTATAAAGCCAAGAAACGATAGAATAACTCTCCAAAGAAAGGCACAAGTATATGGCTCGAATATCACATAGGTTACATGACTTCAAACAAGTAAAGAACATGCTCATTCTGTACCTAAGTTTCAAAATCCTCATCTACTACATGTTCGTACAAAATCTACACATCGATTAACCATCAAATAACAATGAAGTTCATTCCAATATCATGCTCATCTATCAACCATAAATCCAAAGATCAACTCATCCTAGACAGTCAAAGGCATACCTAGGACTCAAAACAAAAACAAAACAACTAAGCAACTTCAAAAATCGAAAAACAGAACTAAAATAACACTAAAATTTCGAAAATCAAAACACAAAATTGAAACACATAAGCATCAAACACTAGAATTCAACGAATGATGTATACCCCACCCCACACTTAAAACTTACATTGCCCTCAATGTACAATATGATAAGCAACGAAAATTAGAAAGAGTTCAAGGGAAGAAAATGCAAACACTCGTTGATGGCTCCTTCATTGGCTTAAGTTTAGAGTCTATAGCCTAGACTATCTTCAAAGCATCACTTGCTTGCCGTAGGATCAAGGAGAGACGTCTCCTCCACGTTATGTGCTACAAAATTCTCATAGTACGGCTTCAAGCGATGTCCATTGACCGTGAATTCCTTATCAATCACAACACCTTTAATCCTGATAGCACCAGAAGGAAAAATATTAGTAACAACAAACGGTCCAAGCCACCTAGAACGGAGCTTGCCCGGAAACAATCTAAGTCGAGAATTAAACAAAAGAACTTTCTGCCCAACGACAAAGTGTTTCTTCCTAATCATGCGGTCATGGAATGTCTTAGTTTTCTCCTTGTAAACCATTGCCGAATCATAGGCCTCATTTCGAATCTCTTCAAGCTCATGCAATTGTAGCTTCCTATGTAATCCGGCCTCATCAATATCCATGTTAAAATTCTTCACATCCCACCATGCACGATGTTCAAGCTCCACGGGAAGATGGCACGCCTTGCCATAGACTAGTCGAAATGGTGACATGCCTAGGGGAGTCTTGTATGCCGTCCTATAGGCCCAAAGAGCATCATCCAATCGTTGAGACCAATCCTTGCGTGATGGTCCAACAGATTTCTCCAAAATTCTCTTGATCTCACGATTAGATAACTCCACTTGTCCACTTGTTTGGGGGTGATAAGGCGTAGCAACCTTATGCTTGATTCCATACTTCTTCAACAACGCCTCAATGGTCCGGTTGCAAAAGTGAGATCCTCCATCACTAATGATAACTCTCGGCATACCAAACCTAGAGAAAATGTTAGAACGAAGGAAATATGCAACAACTCGAGAATCATTAGTCCGGGTGGCCTTTGCTTCCACCCATTTCGAAACATAGTCAACACAAACGAGTATGTATAAGTAACCATTTGAGCTAGGAAAAGGTCCCATGAAATCAATACCCCAACAATCAAAAATTTCAACATATATAATCGGTGTCATAGGCATTTGATCTCTAGATCCTAAGTTTCCCATGCGTTGGCACCTATCACAAGTCATGCAAAAATGATATGCATCTTTGAAAATTGTAGGCCAAAAGAAACCACATTCTAGCACCTTAAGAGCAGTCCTACGTGAACCAAAATGTCATCCACAAGATTCAGAATGACAAAACGTAAGTATAGAATGATGTTCATGTTCAGGGACACACCTCCTAATGATTTGATCAACACAATGTTTCCACAAGTATGGTTCATCCCAAACATAGTACTTAGCTAATGCCTTAAGTCTATTCTTTTGTGCATACGATAAAGTATCCGGAAATTGCTTAGAAACAAGATAATTGACAATATCCGCATACCATGGCTCACTTACCTCAACTCGAAAGAGTTGCTCGTCCGGAAAGCTCTCTTGGATGGCCAAGGGCTCGGCATCTCTCACCAAACGACTCAAGTGATCTGCCACAACATTGTCACTTCCCTTCTTGTCCTTGATCTCGAGATCAAACTCTTGGAGTAGAAGAATCCATCGAATCAATCTCGGTTTGGCATCCTTCTTTGTCATTAAATACTTCAAAGCTGCATGGTCAGTGTAAACAATAACTTTAGATTGAAGTAAGTAAGAACGAAACTTATCTAGAGCAAAGATCACGGCAAGAAGTTCTTTTTCAGTGGTGGTGTAGTTTTGTTGAGCATCATTGAGTGTTCGTGAGGCATAGTAGATGGCGTAGGGCTGCTTGTCCTTCCTCTGCCCTAGCACGGCTCCAACTGCATAGTCGGAGGCATCACACATCAACTCAAATGGCAAGGACCAGTCTGGCGGTGCCATGATCGGTGCTGAAGTTAGGAGCTTCTTCAAGGTCTCGAATGCATGCTTGCAATCAGCATCAAAGTGGAATGGGACGTCCTTTTGAAGCAATGAACTCATTGGTCTCGCAATCTTGGAAAAATCCTTGATAAACCTACGATAGAAACCTGCATGTCCAAGAAACGATCGAACATCCCTCACACTTGTGGGGAGGGGTAAGTGACGCACAAGATCTATTTTAGACTTATCAACCTCAATTCCTCTAGATGAAACAATATGACCTAAGACAATGCCTTGCGTGACCATAAAGTGACATTTTTCCCAATTCAAAACCAAGTTAGTTTCTTCACAACGTTTGAGCACAAGTTCAACATTTTCTAAACAAGTTTCGAAATCTTCACCATAGACAGAAAAATCATCCATGAAAACTTCAATTTTAGAACCAATATACTCAGAGAAAATGTGATACATACAACGTTGAAACGTACCTGGGGTGTTGCATAAACCAAAAGGCATGCGACGATAAGCAAACGTACCAAAAGGGCATGTGAACGTAGTCTTCTCTTGATCTTCTTCCGCAACACTTATTTGGTTGTATCCACTATATCCATCAAGGAAACAATAGAAAGAGTGACCAGCTAACCTCTCAAGCATTTGATCAATGAATGGCAATAGCATGTGATCCTTCCTTGTTGTCGCATTGAGCTTCCTATAGTCAATACATACCCTATGTCCGGTCACTGTCCTTTGAGGCACCAATTCGTTGTCCTTGTTCTTCACCACCGTGATGCCTGACTTCTTTGGCACAACTTGAATGGGAGAGATCCACCTACTATCCGAGATGGGGTAAATCACGCCACAATCGTGCAACTTAGTGATTTCATCCTTTACAACTTGCATCATTGGTGGGTGAAGGCGTCTCTGACCTTCCTTGGTTGGTTTGGCACCATCTTCTAGCAATATTCGATGCACACACATGGTAGGGCTGATCCCTTTGATGTCGGCTAAGGTCCATCCTATTGCCGTCTTGTGTCTCTTCAACACTTCAATCAATCTCTCTTCTTGCTCCTCATTTAGTGCAGATGAAATGATCACGGGCAATGTATCCTCTTCTCCTGAAAACGCATACTTCAAGTGGTCCGGAAGAACCTTAAGATCAAGCTTCGGAGCTTGCACCACAGAAGGAAGATTCTTGTTAGTAGTTAAGAGAATTGGACTAGGAGAGACAAAGCTTACCTCACGTGCAACCTCAAGAGAGGTCACGGTTTCGTGAATGAAGGATGGCACGGCCTCCTTAGCTTCTAGCACCGAAATGTTAGAATCATCACTTGTAAATCCGGCCCCTTGGGCAATGGTGAGTGCCAACTCGTCATTTGTCAAGGTATCTAGATAGTTATCTGCAAGGGAATAAAGTATGTCAACTGAAAAACAATCACTTAACTCGGAAAGAGGATACCTAATAGCTTCAAAGATGTTGAAGCTAATCATTTCACCATCGAACTCAAAGGTGAGTGATCCACTAAACACATCTATTTTCGTTCTTGCAGTCCTCATGAAGGGGCGGCCTAACAAGATAGGAACCTCCTTGTCATCTGCCTCCGTTGGCTCCATGTCTATGACATAGAAGTCGGCAGGAAAGATCAAGCTCGAAACCTGCACAAGAACATCTTCAACATAGCCCAAAGGGACTTTGTTGGAACAATCAGCCAATCGAATTACAACATTATCACGTTTCAAATCACCTAGACCTAGGTTCTCATAGATATAGTGCGGCATTACATTAATAGATGCACCTAAGTCTAACATTATCTTTTCAAATGTCATGTTTCCGATTGTACAAGGGATAGAAAAACTCCCTGGATCCTTAAGCTTTGGTGGTAGCTTCCTTTGGAGCACGGCAGAAACCGTCTCACTCATTGTAACAACCTCCTTCTCTCGAGTCATCCTCTTGTTGATGCACAATTCTTTCAAGAACTTAGCATACTTAGGATTTTGTTGTATGCATTCAATAAGAGGCATGTTCACTTCCACCTTCTTGAAAATGTCGAGCATGGCTTGATCAGAGTCATCCTTCTTTTGCTTTGCAAATCTACTAGGGAAGGGAACACGAGGAAGATCATTAGTTGAAACCAAACCACTAGAGTTAGGATCCTTACCTTTGTCATGCAAAGCACGATCTTCTTTTGGTAGAGGCACGGCATCATTGGCCTTAGAGGAGGCAGGGTCCTTCTCTAAGTCTTTGGCATTGAAATTCTCGGCCTCTAGTCCTTTAGAAGGCACGGCCTTCTTGTGTTGTTGCATTGGAGCATCCAAGGTCCTCCCACTTCGTGTCACCATGGCCTTCACATTCGGATTAGGCTCAGTTTGGCTCGGCAACTTCCCTCCTTCATGGATCTTGCCCATGAAATCGATCACTTGTCCCATCTGCTTCTTAAGCTCGGTTATATCCTTAGAATGAGCTTGTTGACCTGTAACTAAAGCTTGAGTAGCAGAGTTTAGATTTTGTTGCCCTTGAGCAAGAGACTTCAAAAGTTCATCATAATTAGGTGAAGATGCATTATTCGAACCATGAACATTAGAGTTAAAGGGAGCAGAACCTTGAGGTACCTGAGGCCTCACAAACAAACCTGAAGGACGAGGTCCTTGACCTTGAGCATTGGATGGTTGAGCATTGTTGCTCCAACGAAAATTTGGATGATCTCTAAGTCCAGGGTTGTATGTGTTCGAGTATGGATCGTACCTAGGCCTTTGTTGCCCCATAAAGTTCAACTCTTCTTCAGTCATTGCACCATTTGGACAATTGTCAGTCGTGTGATCCTTGAAAGAACAAATGCCGCATGCTTGAGGGTTGATGCTCGAACCATTGAATGCCTTGACTAGCACGTCAAGCTTCCTTTCTAAAGTTGCCATATGATTCCTTGCATCAACATCATACACCCCACGGCTCTTGCTTCCTCTCTTCTCCTTGGAACTAAATTGGCGATTGTTGTCAGCCAAGTCATCAATCAAGGTGTAAGCTTCTTGACCGGTCTTGTTCATGAAGGTGCAGCCACATGCCGAGTCCACCATGCTCTTATTGGTGGTGTCGAGTCCTTCATAGAAGAATTGCACCAAGTCATCCAACGAAATACCATGGTGAGGACACTTCCTTTGTAGTTCCTGAAATTCCTCCCAAGCCTCATAGAGTGAATCACCATCTTTTTGAGTGAAGTTCTGAATCTCCCTCCTAAGTCTTTTCGTGAGTTGAGCAGGGAAGAATTGCTTCAAGAACCTCCTAGTCATTTCGTCCCATGTAGTGATGATTCCTGCAGGCAAAGAATACAACCAACGTTTAGCATCATCCTTATGGGTAAATGGGAACAAAAGCAACCTCAAGCCTTCTTGAGAAAGATGATGAATCGATTGGAGCTTGCAAATGTCCAAGAACTCCCTAAGGTGAACATTAGGGTCTTCCATTGAAGAACCAGAGTACTTAGGCAGCTGCCCAAGCAATTGAACAGGAATGGAGAAGTTAGCTTCATCAGGTGGAGTGAAAGCAATGCATGAGGGTGATTCCGGGGTGGTAGGAATGAATGCATTCTTAAGTGCCATTGGAGCACCAACAGGAATTATGTCACGGCCCGTAATTGTGTCTAAGTCTGAATTGAAGACGAAGGGGAAGGACAGATCCTCCTCTTCTTCTGATCTAGGTGAAGAGTTTAAGTTTGAATTGCTTGGAGATGTTTCGAAATTCAAAGATCTACTTATGAAAGAGTTGTTTAAATCTCTAAGTGCTTGAATTCGATCCTTGAGCTCTTGTGTCTTCTTAGAAAATTCGGACATGCATAGTACCTGTTGTACGAAAGGTAACGAGTTAGCATTGAAGAATACATAATGGATACATCAAATTCGTGTCTTCCCTTAGTCATACACGCACACTTAAGGGGAAGAGCACGGCAACTATGTTGTTTACAAAGAGTTAGTTCTTTACGTTTTCACAAGTTCATACAATTCACAAGTTCTTTTTGCTATTTCAATGATTGAATGATCGATTGATTCTAAGTTGTAAATCAAGGTGGACGTGCGGCCTAAGTATTGATGCCTAGACACAAGATCAAGTCTTTGTTTCAGAAGGCCTTTAGCTCAATCAGAGATAGTGAACATGGTAGGACTCATTTGTTGAACTACGGAGAGCGAACTCCCTATCGACTCCATCACCGAGATGTATGTCAGTCAGTAGTTCTCTGAGATCCAATTTTGGTCCCATGCACCAGAGTAATAAAAGAGCGTGCCCCTTACTCAGCTGGACTTAACCTCATGTGTTAGACAAATCTCCAAGTGTTAATAAAAGCCGCCCTCGACCTCATGCAAACTCGAGAGCTAGCATGAAGGGTTAAGGCTAATATTAACAAAAGGGACTTTACCTATTCCGTTCGATTTACAACCTACAACAATCATTCACTCAAGCACCAAAACAACAACCTAAGATACATTACTATATGTTACACGAAATAAGAATAAGAATATACAAATGTACAATATTCACAATGAATTCGTAGTAAAAGTTAGGGATCCATCTCTAATGGATCCCCGGCAACGGCGCCATTTGATGAGTGCTCGATTACTCGACATCAATATTTAACCCTGAACACATCATAGTAGTATAAAGCAAGAGGGTATCATTCACAAACCGGGGATCCAGCCAGGGCTTAGGATCACAATACTTACACGAATTCATAAAGATATACAAGGTTGATATAGTTTTCGGATTGAATCATAAAAACAGTAAATAAAACCTAAACTAATATATACATGTGATCACCCAACCAACACATAAACAATCACCAAAACATTTCATACAAAGGAAATCGAACCAAGCTCTATGTCTTTCTTCTAGCATCATGCCGAGACCATATATTGAACAACTAAGGTTGGATCATGCAATCTAAGTTCCAAATCAGTAACCTATATGCATAGACACTTAACACATTCAAGTCTTGCCACTCGGCTTCATTGAAATCTAACATGTTCATCTTACCATATAATCCCAAAGCCATGCATATCGAATTCATTAAGTATGTCACCTACTTAACCCCCAATCATGCAATTTCGAAAATCATATAGAAAAGAATAAACATGTTCATAGCATAAGTCTTTAATCCAACAACCTAAATATCATGCTACAATCGTACACATAACACTTAGAAATCAAAATTGATCAAGAACAAGGTTCGGCAGAAACCAAAAACAGAAATTCCATAAAACCAAAATATAATTTCGAATCCTTTACATAAGTTGAATCAAGTAGCTACTTCATAGACAAAATTGAAACAAGATTACTCTACACAAATCGCAACTCATCCAAGAACAAGAATAAAACCAAAAACCGAATTGAAAATAAAGAGAGAATCATGGTTACACTTTATCAATCAATCGATCCTACAAGGTGTAGCCAAGACTTCTATGGATGAAACCTCTTCTCAATCGTGCTTCAAGGCTATAGATAAAGGTGGAGAATGGTGGAATCGTTTTTAGGATTTCTTGGAAGCAATGTTCTAAATATCGTTTTCGGCATCGTATCGATCGAGAGGTAAAACGATATATCGGGGGATATATCGGTTTTATCGGAGATATATCGGTTATATCGGATTTGCTTATTTTCATAAAATTTATAAAATTATACTTCAATATGTACCAAATAAACGAAAAAAAACGGTACTAAGTAAACTAAAGAAAATAAATACTTGATTTAATGACAATTAAAGTACACGAAATTTATCATATATATTTAAAAATAGTTATTTAAGAATGATTATTTAGACTTGAAATTCATCATATATATTTAAAATTTATATAAATTAAAAATATATATGAAAAAATGAAAAATATATATAACTTTTTCAAAAAAAAGGAAATAAATATTAAAAAATTAAACAAAAATTGAAAAAATAAAAAAATCAAAGTTTGACCGATATTTGACCGTTGACCATCATTTTTGCGTTGACCGATAAATTTTGACCGATATGCTCTTATCGTATCGGATTTGAATTATCAGCGATATATCGGCGATATATCGGAGATATATCGGCAATATTGCCGATATTTCGAACAGAGCTTGGAAGGATGAAGGATGAATTCGGCAAAGCTTAGGCGTGTTTGTGTGTGAGAGCTGATGATGATGCTGAATGGAGAGGCCGGCCTCTATATATAGAGGTGTAGGAAGCCTTCTTGCTGTGCCAAAAGGAAATAGAATCCAATTGGGAAACCGAAATCCTCTTTGTTATGGATTTGATTTATGTACTCCATATCCAACTTGATGTAGGAAACCAAGTCCAATAGGGAGATCTCTTTAAGGGCTGCACGGCAATCTCTTGGTCCAACTAGGAGTAGCTAGGCCGGCCTCCTCTTCTCCTTGTTCAACTAGGAATGCAACTCGGCAACTTTCCTTTCTTTCCAAATATGATTTGTTTTTCCTGAAAAGCAATCGTCGATTAAGAAATAGGAAAGAATGAAAATAGGAAAGTAGAGTCCTAGTCGAGTAAGGAATCCTAGCTCAATCAGGAGTTCTAACACTTAGCACAATTTCATCATCAAATCATCTAGAATCGAAATAGCTCTACTTCAAACATACATATGACAAATATGAATCTAAAACAACTAAATAAGAAGTAACAAAGCATAAGAATAGGGCATATCAACATTAAGAACGTCACACTTTGTGCTCCTATCATGGGCTCAAACTTTCCTTTTAACACCTTGCTCACCCAACCTTTCCAACACCTTTTGGACAATCCTCTCATTACAACTTTAGCATTCAGCCGCGTCAGTTCTTCAAGATTAATTACATATCCTACATAATTATCCGCCATGACTGCAAGTTTTTCGTTGATGCCATCCATTCGAACAACTAATTCAAAAAGGTCCTCATGCAAGGACCTAGTAATTATTATCCCAATAGTTTTATCTCGGTTCATGAATTCCTTCAAACAAGCTTCTCGGTTATTGAGTTGAACAGTGAGCAGTGGTGAATTGAATCCTCCCCGGTGCCTTACTTCTTGCACAAGTCTCGTCACATCTTCCGGGTACCACGCCGTAATTGGATATGTCGTCATGTCCACCAAATCAAAAGCTTCCCCAACGACATCCAGATACAAGAGCTGAAGAAACACAACACAACCCCCAATATATTGTTCTCCACTCTCTCTCCACCGCTCTCATCAGAGTTTCTAGTGCATACGTTGCCCATTTGCTTTTGCGGATTACATTGACTCTCAACACCATAGGCACCAGATTGATGTCAATACCTCCTTCTGCTCTTGGGCAGATCAATGAGGTCAATGTGTACAATGCAAATGTCATTTTCAATATGTCATCGACTCCCTCCCTATACTGCACAATCATGACCAGTTTCTGGATGTATAGTTTCCCATCTTTGTCGCTGAAGATCCTTGCCACAATCGATTGTTCATAGTCACTAATGGGTCTTCCCCATTCAACATCCTTGTTCCCGTTAACAATACCAGTTATTCTCATGAACTTGGCTGGACTTAATACATAATTGCGATTGCAAATATCTACTGTCTTGTTTTTCAGGTTTATCCTACGTACCATCTCATTTCAAATAGGCACATACAAAAATGGAAGCTTGAAATGCAGTAAATACCACCATTCTATTTCGTTCACAGCCCTAACTTTGTCTTCATGAAGACCCTGGACATATTGGTGGAACTCGAAGGGTCTGCTATGACTGGACAAAATCCAATGGAACACACACATAAACATCAAATATTACACTATGCGAACAGAAAACATCCCTATGATTTGTATGTTAAATTATTTTCGGATTTCTTACTAGGTGCAATATATTGAGCCCATTATTGCCGATTACAAAGTAATGCTTGTTTGATTTGCGAGGCCCCTACATTCCCCCAAACCGTTTACCATCAAGTGACTTTACCTGCTTCTGTCCAACACTTTGGTCAGACCGGCCTTCGCTGCAATGCCAAGTACAATATTATGAATTAACTTTTTATATAAGGATTTAAGAGATTGTCACCCACATAACAATGGGCGATCACTTTGTTTTTAAAGAGTTACTTGTTTGCTTCATAGTGATAAATACCTGGTATCTAGGAGGCCGATAATTTTATTTACAACAGAATCCCCTGATCCAGATGTACGCCCCATCTGCAAATATAGGCATTTCATTTAGTCATGAACGAAGAAAAATGTTCCCCCCACCCCCACCCCACAACAAATGTTCCCCGTAATAGATTTATGAAATAGGGCGATTTACAGGCAAAAATTAGACGACTATGTCCCGTCTGAACCAAGGAATTTCATAATCTCTAACAACCCGACCCATCTTCCTCTAACATTAGCCACCACTATGCAGATAATCTCGACGTTATGTTTAGGGTATAAACAACTCAACATTCTACTAATTTCGGTTAGAAGTTGAAACCCTAATTTCAAAACACTACTCCCAGACAACCTTGGCAAATCATATTTGTAACCTAATAATCTGGATTGATGCCTTTTATAAGGCATTAAGACCTAAAACTTATAGTCGGAAAAACCCTGTAAACATGCAGAATCCCAAGGATGAAACCCTTTCAACCCATCAGAATCCCTAATACAAGTTGAGTACAGTTATGAGAATATATTCGTTTTAATGACATTAATTTTACCGTTTTGCACGAACAAGCGTAGGAGAAGCACAGTTCTTGGCAGAGTTGTTTGAAGATTTTCAAAGAGATCACCCCTCTCTCTCTTTTTTAATCTATGTAACAGTTATACAAAGTGATATCACAGTTCTTACGTCAAAACCCAGGCAACCCAGTCCCCTCTTACTTAATCATGTAATTTCTATGGATTGCCCAACGGGTGGGTCTCCCGACGTATGGTTTGACATCTCGGCGGGAACGTACCATAGGAGCCCATGCCAGATGCTCACGATTTCATGTGCTCAATGTCACATCAAGTCGGCTTCCAAGATATACCTGCCATGTAGTTCCAATCCGGCAAGGCTCTCAAGTTGTAACTATATTACCCTAACTACATAGGAATTAAGAAGTGATTTGGGCCGGTTTAAAATATTTTCGGGCCTCCGCTCTCAGCCCGCAATTAAAAATCTCGAACCCCTTACTCTGTCTCTCCTTCTATTTAACACCCCCCAATCCCCCATACAACGATATATAGCGTCCAATTGAGCGACACCCCCCTAAACTTAGTCCCTCAATCGCTCTCTTCCAACAACACCACCTTGTCATTTTCTTTGAATTTTTATGGCTAGCCATGGTACTCTCTTTGTTATTATTCATCAACCTATCATATCAACAAATCTAGTTATGGGAAGTAACCCTACCTAGGGAACCAGATTTCCTTCCTCTCCCGAGGTCCTTCCCCGTCTGTAGGTCGCCCACCAGCCGCAGTACGATCACTGGGAGTTTTACCATGTATGCGGTTTTTGTCCGCTAGAGTGGTAACTCTCTTTTTGTTGAGAACAAGCAAGAGATAGTTGACATAACATGCCTCTCTCACAGGCAGATTTATTGTCGGGGTTGCTTGGTCATTGATCGACCATATTATGTCTGCTGCATTAGGATCGCCATGAAGTACCACTTTCTACTACTATCGACCCCCCATTTCGACCCCTTGACCTTTGAATGAGTAATAGATGTGTTTCCCAAATTTCGGTTTATTGTCTCTCTCCGTCTCCTCTGTCACTGCTCCGTCTCAAATTCCAACCAATATAATCTCATGTTCATCTCCATCTTGTTTGTATTATTAATTGGTAGACTATGGTTTTTATTACCGTTTGTTTAAATCTCACAAAACCTCTCCTAAGCCACGCCCTGTGTCACTCCTCCCCGTATGTACCTTGTATGTATGTAGTGCGTTTTTTTCAATTTACAACATATTTTTCTCTGTTTAATATGTTTTGTATCATGTCAGTATTTATTTGAATGAAACGTCATCCTCATGCAGACACCCCCTCGTTAACATATCTCCTATAATGGGTCGTCAAAAAAGTAACTACCTAAAAGGGGGAGAAACCGAAGTGTAATTAGCGTAATTTGTTCTGTGACGTTTATTCATATGATAGTTGGGGTTTTGATCTTTTTGCAACATGCGTAACTACATCGACAATGTTAACAATTATATAAAACGCCACTACAATTTACCATGCAAAACACGAATGTATTTAGACTTGTACATGGCATAGTTTGTACATTTCATAACGGTTTTATTCCTGTTAATTATTGTTCATGTTGGTCTTTAGGCACATCATCCATGTTGTATAAAAAAAATTTCCGCTCACATTTTGGTTAATACTGTCTAACTATACTTAAACCATCGTCCGTGTACAATTCACTAAAACCATATACCCCCATTTTGAAGTTAACAATGGTTTTATTTTGTTAAGACAAATTTGACAAAATGCATGTATCCAATATAAAAATCAAACATGGATATGTCAATATAACGTAAACTATGTGGTACTACTTTCACCCCTTCAAAATTAATTATATAGTCTATAGGTTGAATTCAATGTCGAATCTATATTAGTATTAAACATCGACCGACAATTTTGCAAGGTTCAAAATATTGGTTTTAGTAGATATATATATATATATATTAAAGAAAGATATCAAATATATCTCTGATATATCCGAAATATTGGAACAAAAATATCATTCATGTTGCTCCATTTGTGTTTGTAGTAATGTGGTTAATCCTATTAGAATTAAGGGAATCTTGCCACCCTTATTATAATACGTGACGAAAGAGAGTTACAACCGAATTCTGAGACTCCTCACCTGATGATTGATAATTTGATGCAAGCTCTCTCTGTGACTCATAACTTGTTGCTATGATTTCACCGATAATTATCTTCCACTGCTGATTCAATTTCCGGTGACTATGCACTTCACATAACACATATGTGATGTATGTCGTTTTGATAGTTACATATTTATGTGACTTTTATTGTGTTAATTATACCTTTTACTTAGTTATTTTGTTATATTTTTAATTAACTTTATTTGGTTTTAGGTATTTTGAAGTGGAGAAGAGAAAAAAGATAAATGAAGAGAAAAATGAGAGGAGGAACAGAAAAGATAGAGGAAAAGAAGAGAAAGGGGAGATGCCGAACACATAGGGAGAAAAAAGAGAGTGGAAGAAAAAATAGAGAGATGAAGAGAAGAGAAAAGGGAGAAGGTGGACAGCGGGAGCCGAAGAAAAGTCATCTTCAATATCCTCAACCTCAATTGCAATATCCTCAAGCTCACCTTCAATCTCCTCAAGCTACAACCCACATCTCCTCAAGGTGCTAAAATCTCATCAAGCCTCCACAAGAAAAAGGAAGTTTGGTCTCTTCTCTTTTAATTCATCTCTTATGTATTCTTTGATATTTTTATTCAAGATTATGTGTAACTAAATTCCTTGAAAGTTAGGGGCTAATCAAAGCTCTAGATATGTCTTCGATTTCAAACTCCAATTGATTTATATAATTTTAGATGAGAATTTTTTACTGATTGTTCATTGATAATTCTATTGCATGTCTCATTGGATCGATACTTTGATGCACGTTTTAGGGTTTGATTATCTTGAATATGTATATGACCGACATATCGTTGCATATTTTGTAAGAGATAACAAGTTCTTTGGAAGTACTTATGTGAAATAATTCAATAGTAATCTAAGACAATCGACATTGACCTTAGATTCTTTGTTGTTACTTAAATGTTCTTAGAACTTCATGATTTTAATTATTTTGGTTTAGATACCGACATTCCATGGATTAATTAATTGGGAATATAGTTAAGTCGATATCGACATTTCACTTAACATGACAAGTAAGAAAACGTAATACGATTAATGACCTAACAATATTGGCTTAACTGTGAGTGAATTCATCTATAATTATTGACATTATTTTGGGGTGATTGAAGCATATCTAGTGGTGGAGAGAAATTAATATCTATTGATTTTCTCATATTTATATCCATATTCACTTTTTAATATTTTATTTATAGCAATACTTCTGTCTTATTTATTTTTGTTCACAAATCAAGCCAATTCTGAGTACCCTCACAATTTGTATGGTAGTCCACCACTGTGTCAGTTAGTGTCTATTTAATCTCATAATTTTTGGTTGAGTCTAGATTAGCTAATTAATTAGGTTTCCGCTCTTAGGTAGAGTTTGCCAGATTTATAGTTTACGCGTTTGTTTGTTTTTTGAAGTCTTAGTTTCACCAATTATCTGCGGGTAATGAACCTTATTTGGCATTTACTACATTGATATAATTGATTTGATAATATGGTATATTTGTATGTGCTTTTGCCCTTATCACGTTTATTGTCAGAATATATGTAATATGTGATAACATCACCGTATGTTTCTTAATTCTCGTTAATTGAATGTTAACCTAAATGGATTAGTAATTACATTTTAGGTGATAATTTATATATTCCATAATTATTGTTAATTAATGTCAACCTAAGTGGATTAGTTATTAAATTTTGGGTGACAATTTAGAGGGAATTTGAAAGTAATATGAATCTCAAAGATATTTGAAACATGAATTTGAATCTTCGAACTGAGGTTCCGACTGGTTATTTACCCTGAAATTGACCTGCTTCCTGCAATTACAATTCAGTTGTCGGTGTGGTTTTTTTCTAAAACCAAGCAATCCAGATAGAATACGAGTTTGAGTCAAATCCAATCTGACCCAATCCGCTCATCTCCTCCGTTTCACTTCGGTTACAAACTTCAAAGCACATTTTAACCGCGTCTGCGTATTTTGAATAAGGAAAATCACGGAATTGTGGTGTTGTGTGGGAATGTCTATCAGCTTATACACTGTTAGAGTCAAGTTAGGTGGTATTGGAAACACGTAGTCGGTCGAAGACGGTCAATCATTCGTGAGAAGGGGTAAAATAGGCAACCACATACAAAATTATGGATTCCCTTTAAATTGATGTGGGTAGGCCAGGAACTGCAAAGCCCGACTGAGGAGTTGAATCATTCTTTTTTGACAAACAAGTACGCATGCTGTTCTTGCACTCCGATCAGGTGAATTGAATTAGAATTATATATTCTTATAGTCTGGTTCTGTTAATCCTTATGCATATTCAATTTAATACTAACCACTTCGTTCTCTAATGTGCATAAGTAATGGGATCTTATTACGTTGTATGGTGTGGTCACAAACCAGGTGTGTATAGTTCGTACAAAGAATGTATGGAACATGACAGCTATCTCGGTCAGAAGTATTGGAAGGTATATGATTCATTGGATGCGACTCTAGAAGGTATACTGAAGCCCTACTCTCACGCATGTTGGGTTAATCCACCAAAATGGCCGTTCGTGATTCCCTCCGAGACCAACCATTCGTTCAGAAAGAGGATGGACAGTATGTACGACAAACCGGCATGTCCAACCAATTCCTCTTCAGGGGTCAAAGCAACCATTGAAACATGCAACGGTAAGAAATTGGTTATCGAGGGAAGCGTTGGTGAGGTTTCAAACCTCCTAAGAGATATGAACTTGTGCTGAGGGATTGATATTTAACAAAAACAAGGGAAAGAGGAGTGGTATGATATTTGCAATTTGCCAAATATTTGTCCCTTGTCAATGTACTTATCATGTGACTTTATGTAGAGTATAAATATACCATATGTACTGATGATTTTACCAAACTCTTCCTTTATACAATTTTTTGTTAACAAATATTTGCCCGAGGCTATTTGCCAAATTCAAACACGGATGGTAGGAGGATGGTATGAAGGATACATTAAACTCACATTACACCTGAATTCAAATAACAATTTCTACCACTAAATAATGAATTATCGTTTCCCAAGTGCGGGTACTGGACATCATAAATCTGATAAACATAGATTCGTTCTCAACAATATATATACACATCCTTGGCCACATAAAACCAAACAATACAATATTGTTTTGAGAATTTTTCATAATAAATAAGAATATATGTGTACGTTATAGACACGAGAAAGATGGACATGGTAAGTCGACCATGACCACTTGCTAGTGATTGATGTTGTTGAATGACCACTTCATGACATGTTGACAACTCTCAAAATCAAGGGGTCCAACCGTGGGCCCGGCTCGCTACCTTAAGGCTCGCAAGATTCGATCCGAAAAGTCTAGTCCGTAAAATCCCGCCAAGTAATAAAATATTATATAAATATAAATTCATTTAAGTTTATAATAAAATTATAGCATTATAAAGTGACTAAATGAATGTTAACTTCTCGGCATCAATCAACATCAGCCGATATGATCGATATATAAATTTAGTGATCTTGTAAAAATTTCATCCAATTCGGACCTCGTTTAATTGTCAAGTTTTCCATTAAATCAAAAACACCACTAATATACCATAAGAGATGGCCCATTACCAAGATGCAAATGCTGAAAGTTGTTTACATATTTGAAATCATCTAATTTTTGTCACCATTCATGCGCGGTCACACCAAGGAAACTCATTTAGGAAAGTCCCAGTCAATTGGGTTTTAATATGTTAAAATGCATTTTTTTGGTTGACCGTAGGTACGGACGGTCAAACCATGTCCAAAACAGACGAAATATTTACATGGTCCCTAAATATATATATATATATATATGTATATATATCACATCTACTGGTGTCGATCGACAATATTTCGAAATTAGAATTTATTTGTCGCTTTAATTTGGAAATGTTTTTTTAGTGGGTGCATATAAGCCCGCAAAGTCCGACTCGCCAAAGTCTGCAATAATCGCTTTAGATGGGCGGGTTTAAATATTCATATTTATGAAAATATCTAATCGGACTCTCTCATCACTTATCTAAATGTACTAAGGCTCATCTCGTGCCCACCACTCATCAGTCAGGCCGAGCCCTAAAATAGGTCCTCCCCATATGCATCTGGATCCTCTATTGACTAAAGAATTCTCCTGACCTTACTATATTTGTGATTGTGATACGTGTCAAAACTTATCCAATGACTCACAAACTATATAGATTTCATTGCTTTTTTTAGTTGAGTTTCTATTTTAAACTGTGCAATTTCGTTCATTTATTCTACGCTCTCATCTCTCTTCAAAATTGATGTTTCCCATCCATTTGTTTGAGAGATCGATTTTTAATTGCATGTCAGAAATTGATTTTCAATCTGACCTGATGACCCCAATTTTCAGATTCGGATAAGTGAATACACTATCTCTTCGTGGTCATCTCCTCGTGGTCGTCTCATCGAGATCATCTCTTCGTGGTCATCTCTTAAAGGTCGTCTCTTCAAGGTCGATATATCTTCAAGGTTGTATCTTCGAGGTTGATATCTCTTCGCGGTCGTCTCTTCGAGGTTGTCTCTTTGAGGTCGTCTCTTTAAGGTTGTCTCTTTAAGGTTGTCTCTTCAAGATCGATATCTCATAGAGTTTAATTTCAAGATTAAGTTTTTCATCGGTGAGAAATTTTTTAAACTTTACTAGTTAGGGCTTTTTTTATTATTGACAAACTAATACAATTTTAACTAGTACGGTTTCTAAATATAACATCTTCACACTTTCCTCCATATATCTTCGAGGTCGATATCTCTTCGCAGTTGTCTCTTCGAGGTCATCTTTTGTGGTCGTCTCTTCAAGGTCAATATATCTTCCAGGTCGTTTCTTCGCGGGCGTCTATTCGAAGTCCTATCTTCGAGGTTATCTCTTCAAGGTCGATATCTCTTCGAGTTTAATTTCAAGATTAACTTCTTCATCGGTAATGCTTTTTTTTTTAAACTTTACAAGTTGGGGCTTGATGCTTCCCATCCATTTGTCTGAGACATCAATTTCAATTACAGGCCAAAAATTGATTTTCAATCTGACCTGATGACCCCAATTTTCAAATTCGGACAAGTCAATACACTATCTCTTTGTGGTCATCTGCTCGTGGTCGTCTCATCGAGATCGTCTCTTCGTGGTCATCTCTTAAAGGTCGTCTCTTCAAGGTCAATATATATTCAAGGTTGTATCTTCGAGGTTGATATCTCTTCGCGGTCGTCTCTTCGAGGCCGTCTCTTCAAGGTCGATATCTCTTCGAGGTTATCTCTTTATGGTCGTCTCTTCAAGGTCGATATCTCTTTATGGTCGTCTCTTCAAGGTCGATATCTCTTTGAGGTCGTCTCTTCGTGGTCACCTCTTCGCGGTCGTCTCTTCGAGGTCGTCTCTTTAAGGTTGTCTCCTCAAGGTTGATATCTCTTCGAGTTTAATTTCAAGATTAAGTTCTTCATCGGTGAGGAGTTTTTTAAAACTTTACTAGTTGGAGTTTTTTTAATTATTGACAAACTAATATATTTTAGTACGGTTTCTAAATATAACATCTTCACACTTTCCTCGATATCTCTTCGAGGTCGATATCTTTTGGAGGTCGATATCTCTTCGCAGTTGTCTCTTCGAGGTCATCTCTTTGTGGTAGTCTCTTCAAGGTCGATACTTCTTCGAGGTTGTTTCTTTAAGGTTGTCTCTTGAAGGTCGATATCTCTTCGAGTTTAATTTGAAGATTAAGTTCTTCATCGCTTATGAATTTTTTTAAACTTTACAAGTTGGAGCTTTTTTTATTATCGACAAACTAATACATTTTAACTAGTACGGTTTCTAAATATAACATCTTCACACTTTCCTTACCTGTATTAATTCCTAACATTTAAACTTTATGGATTTAAGTTCTAACACTACTTTGTACTGATGACAACATTGAAAATGAGTTCATTGGATTTTGATTATGAAACTCATTCGTACTTTCTTTATACATGCATTTTGCCAACCTACCGCAAGAAGATTTTTGGCAGGAATTGCAGTGATTGGGTTTGCCTACAATGATCAGACGGAATGGTATGAGATATGGGTCGCTCCTACCAATGGGACTCACTACTTAAACAAGTTATTTGGGGATTTCAAGATAGTAAATAATCTTCATCCCCATCGTGAATTAAGATTGTGCATCGTCACCCCATATAGGGTTGTATTCGATAGGTGACTTTCATCAATTCTTATGTTGGCGTCTTCAAAACGACATGGGAAAAAAAATGCATGACGTGATTATATGTAACATTTTCTTTCTCTGTCATTCTTAATTACATTGCTACCGTCAGTATGTAGTATTAACTAATTTTTAACTCTATTTCTTGAATTATAAGGTATTGTATGCACTATGCAGTTTGTAATATTCTTTTTCGGTATGTTGGAAACTATGACATATTTTTGGCTCTGTTTTGACGATATCGTCAGCGGGTTACCTCCAATGAAACATACGAAAAACATAACGTATTTGCTACTGTAAACACAACATATGCACAATATCAACTCATTTCACGAAACAAACTAAACTAAATTCTCACAATGATACACATCTAACTAACTTTTAACAATCAACATCCGTCGTAAATAAGTCTTTGGAACAATAGTTGAAACACAATTTATACACTCATAAATTAAAATACAGTCAAACGTTTGTACCAGCTGCAAATATTACAAATTTATTTCGTCACTAATTCAAATGTTACGGCGTGGGACACGGGGCCTGAACTTCATGCTGCCATCGGGATAACATCAAACCGGATTGCCCCCAACTACCCCTTCTGCACTTTGTTGCTGATACACAGATTGCCAAACAGTATTATAACACTCATTAAGGGGGCTGTTTACAATCTCAAGTGCTAACCTAACCCTCTGTTCACAGGAATCAAACTGCATAAAGGACGGACATTGATTTTAATAACTCTACAAAAGTTGTATGGTTTTAACTCCACTGACCTCGTATGTGTACAAACTCACCTAAGTGAGCCACCGCTGCTTATAGTACTGAATGTGCCTGATGGTGAATATACCGGAATCATAGTCCTTTGCTCTACCCCTTCGGGCCGTTGGGAATATAGTATTGTCCGATGAAAATATACTGGGACAAAGATTACTGTCTTTTAGCTCTGAGCCAAAAACATCTCCAAGAATAGTCATCTAAAGAAAATATACCCGGGAAAATAATTAATCTAACGTCACATTTCTGTGTAATGTACGATTCTATATGTAGACGCTCACCACCAATTTCACAAAGCCTTTTCGGCGATCCTGGGATGGGACATCAGGAATGTTATCCCATATCTCACATTCACCTTGAGTTAGGTTTTCCACGAGCAGAAACTAGTGGTTGACGACGTCATCATGGATGGGAACAAATATATGCCAATACAAGGGATATATTAATCATCGGGGTTTCATGAATATAGAGATTACAAATCTTGCATCACGCGATCAACACACATCATATTAACCTTACCTACCATTTTACATGCAACCAACCGCCCCAAAAATTTCCTGAGCCTGCACATCGTAATGGTGCTAGATAAATATGACTCCGCTGGTGCATGAGAACAATTGTACCATTGGGCACGGTCCTGTTCAGGACAACAACGTGTCGAGATTTTATACACGGTTTACTCTATAATATTTTCTACTTACACAACATTTTTACCGGCGTCACTTATTGAAAACATGGTTGGCATGAACCACCAATCTTCCCTATTTGCAAAACAGTACTCCCCCATTATTTTGATCACCTGATTGTAATATGATTAAGATGACAAAGGTTCACTACACAAATATTAGATTACCATGACTTTTCATGGGACTTCTCGTATGAATATTAAACTAACTTCACTGCTTATGTGCTTTTCATGGCCTAGACAAGAGAGGTTCCACCGCGAAACACTGAAATCTCCAAATTTGGCCACTTCAAAACTGTTACAATACACTAAACATATTACACCTCATATTGTTCTAACTATAACTCCCAATCAAAACGATATATTACATATTTTTTATTCAAAACATATTGTTATGTGGAATAAACAAACAAATAACCCATTTTTAAATTAATATCATTCTTTCAACATTCCTTACAACGAATAAACATCTAATCTTGGGGGTTTTCATCAAACATACATTATTATTTCAAACATACTCAGTTTGAAAGAAACACACTCAAACACTTGCAAAACTCTCAAACTCAATAGAAACTCGCATCAGAAAGCCTTACATAAAGATACTCAAACGAGAATTGAAAAGATACACAATTGGAATAGTAAAGATACGCAAACGATGTAAAGATATATGGATTATGAATAGCCATATACCACGCCAAATCTCAATAATGAATATGGGTCAAATATATCTCTTGAATCAAAACCCTATATTTTTATTTAAATTTTTCATTATATGTTGTCGTTATACCACTCCACACACATCACCCAGGTGTCACAAAGACATTACCGACATATTGAAATGTACCTTCTTAGGCTGCCTTCATCAACAGCCTCCATGTCATACAGATAATTCAGCAAGTCCTTATCCTTCTCCGTCACATCAAATATGGGGGCGGTTATCGTTTCTTTTTGTTCATACAACTCTGCTTGCTGGCCTATGGATTTACCCAACACCGGTCCTTTATTCCCGGACTTTGGCAAACGTACTGTATGCTCTCCCGTCTCTGTATCCTCCTATACACAATATTAACACTTTCAACAATAACCGTTGTTTTACAAATCCAAAGAGCATAAACATATTTTTATATTATGAAGGAAACACCATATTTTAGCACTATATCTTCCATTCTAAGAGGAACTGTCTTTTCGCCCACATAAGTTGAAGGCCCTTGCAAACATCGGCTCATCCCTATTTGTTTCACCACATTGGAAACCAAACCGTCAACATCTTCTGATTCCAGCTTCATTACAGAATTGTGTAATAGGGTCATCACACGATGGAGCTCAGTAATATGAGGACCCGTGGCGTACACTGATGATCCCAGACATCCCACTGATGCTTCTGCGGTAAGCAGGTGACTCCTTAGCTCGGCCATGTCATCAACCAAATTTGTTTTCAGACCCGTGCTATAATCACGCAAACCCGAGAATTATGTCGACCTAACACATGAATATCTCTTTGTAACCCATACCTTGTCCTTTGCGTAAAAACCCCTTTTATCCTCCACCCTTTCAAATATCTGTTGCGATTCTGCATTGCCCCATGCCATCACCGGAGGAACACTTCGCGAGATTACACAAAATCGTTCTCCAACAACACTCAGATAAAACAGCTGAAGGAAAGCAAGACATCCTCTTACAACCCGAGGTCGCCACTTTGATACAAAACAACTTCCTCCAACAACTTCTTAAATGCAAAACCACCCCAGTTATAAGTCCTCATGCACTTTCGATCAACAACCAATGATAAGAACCTCATATCAACATAGCCTTTTTTGATTGGGCAGAACATGACAACCAGGGCAAATAAGACAAAACTAACTGCAAACAAGTCATCCACACATTCAGAAAACACCACGTTTTTCTAGAGTCTCTCAGGGGTCATTACCTTATTACCATGGCAAATTTTCCCTTCTAATTCAGTTATCTCAGGATCATAACTAACGATGTCGAGTAGCCTAACTTCAGTACCCTGGCACCTCAAACCCATCAATCGTTCAAAGTCTTTCTCCGCGATACACAGCTGCCTACCATGTATCAAAATTGTGTTTCTCTTCACATTAAAATTCTCCAACAACATCTGACATAGTGTCACATTAATCATCCCACAACGGAAAAGACCAATCGGACCAAATCCCATTTGTTCAATACATGCCGTCTTCTCAGTAGATATTTGGGACACATCACGTTTATACATTTTGGGATCACACCCCACAAGAAATGCGGTGTCACCCTCAACAGAGTTTTCGGCTTCACTATCCCTATTCTTCTATACCTGAAAAACCCCAGCACTTGACTAATCTCCGCCCTTACCCATCTGCGTTCAAATCATCTACCAAACATCATCCCCAAACAACATTAAAAAAGGTTTGTTATACATAGATACATATAATTAACACCTAAACCCACCTCATAGTCAATCAACAAGGTTCGGCTACTACTGCCGTTCGAATAACTCCTTTAATTAAAACTGTTCCAAAAAATATTGACTAAGGCTCCAAAGATTGAAACTAAAATTTACACACTCGAGTGATGGTCATACTTCTTCTCTGGTATATCTTTTCCTTCCCCGCTATCAACACAGACTCACTTCGACGTTTCTGAGCTCCATCCCAAAACGGTCGCCTTTTTCTTCGACCGCATCCTCTCCTCTGAGAGGTGAACAATTAAATTATCAATCTTAAATCATAATACTACCGAAAGTGTATTTGCAGGAGTTCCGCTTCTTACCTTGTACCGTAATATCAGATATTAGTTGTTGCAGATCGCCCGACCTACGATGTTACTCTGGATTTGTAGAACCACTGTGCTTCCGCTCGATTGGCTCAACACTAGTTCTCTGGGGCTATTTCAATCTAATTAGGGTCGTTCTAATCTAGCCCTAAATCTATACATTTAACAAGACTAACACGTGTGGCGCACATGATGCGGTAAACCATTTTTCACCTTCTATCTCGTATAATACAGAGACGAAATACAGTACGCTTACCATACGTTCTACGAATGAAGAGTATTGTCATTCGTAATTACCAAACCACCATCAACCAGTCAAACATCGACACGTGTAAATTTAATCCTTGGTATAGGAATACCGAGGTACAAACTTAACTAGAATCACTCAAAAAGATGTCACTCCTAGTGACCAAATGATTTCTTGCCTTCCAGATGTGCTCCCCAATCTGTGTTCAAAACTTTGAGTAACCGAAAGTTATAGGGATTACAATGTCATGTTAGTTGTCTAAACCCTACGAATTAGTCCATGAACTTAGAAAACTTATAAATACGTCAATTAATCTAAAGTCTCCTAAACAATGTGTCAGAATAAGAATGTTGTAGACTTATAGTTTGGTTCCTTATGTTATAGGTTATAGGTGGTGTTGAGGATTGTATAACTCGGTCTAAAATGGTGTATATCCATTGCTCTAACCATTTTGAGTCTAATAGAAAGGATTAGTTTTTATTCAAAGAACCAAAAAAAAAGAACTAGTTTATGTGTAAGACTATATGATGCTTTCCAATGTTTTTACAGTATAAAATGGTGTCCTTCCATATTCAAGTTATTGATTTTCTCATACAAGTTTAAGCGAGTTTTAAATGTTGACAATCCTCCTTCACCTTGTGCAAATCCTAACTTAATCTTTGTGCAGCACCACGACGACAGTTAAAAGCAGTGGGGCTGTATCTAGTTTTCAATCGTTTTCAATTAGTTTTGCTTTTCGAGTCTCACATGCTTAGGGCTCGTCAACGGGCCAGGGTCAGCCCGGGCCGGGTCTTAGTACATTTAAATAAGTGATGGGTTGGGCCGAGTATTTTTATAAATATGAAGATCTAAACCCGCCCACCTAAAGCGGGCCTTACTGGCTTGTATTAGAAAAAAAACATAATACTATAATTTAAGGTTTTGAAACAATAAAAGAATTATTAGAAAACATTCTAACAAAAAAGTCACAAATAAATTATAGTTTCAAATTTTTTTCGATCGACACCAATAACTGTGATCGATATATATATATTTAAGAACCCTGTAAAAATTTCATCCGTTTTGAACATGGTTTGACTGTCCGTACCTACTGTCAACAAAAAAAGAGAGCTTTCACATAATAAAAGCCAATTTACCAGAATTTTGCCAAATGAGTTTCCTTGTTGCGACCACGCATAATTGGTGAAAAAATTTAGGTGATTTTAAATATGTAAACAGTTTTCTGCATTCGCATCTTGTAATGAGTCCCCTCTTAGGGCATATTAGTGTTCTTTTTTGTTTACCAGAAATTCCGACGGTCAAACAAAGTCTGAATTTGATAAATTTTAAAATGATCACATTGGATGGTGTCAATCGATTTCGAGAAGTTTCCTTCATATAATCGCTTCATAATGCGATAGTATTATTATGAACCTAATATAAAAGGTTATGATACATTAGTGGACACTTCGGCGATCGACAACTTCAGTTCGAAATATGGTCGATCGACACCAGTAGATGTGATCGGTATATATATTTAGGGAACCCGTAAAACTTTCGTTCGTTTTAGACATGGTTTGACCGTTCGTACCAACCTCAACTAAAAAAGATGTGTTTTGACATATTGAAACCACTTTGACCCGGGCATTGCCAAATGGATTTCTTCAGTGTGACTTTCGGCGTTCGCATATTTGTAATAGATCCTCCCTTATGGCATATTAGTAGTGTTTTCGATTTACCGAAAATTCCGACGGTCAAATGAGGTCTGAATTGGATGAAATTTTTATAGGGTCACTAAATATATATACCGATCACATTGGCTAGTGTCGATCGATCCCGAGAAGTTTCTTTCATATAGTTGCTTCATAATGCGATAGTATTATTATAAAACCTAATATAAAAGGTTATGATACATTAGTGGACACTTCCGCGATCGACAACTCCAGTTCGAAATATGGTCGATTGACACTAGTAGATGTGATCAGTATATATATTTAGGGACCCCGTAAAAATTTCGTCCATTTTGGACATGGATTGACCGTTTGTACCTACGGTCAACAAAAACAGAGACATTTTTACATATTAAAACCACATTGACCGGGGCTTTGTTAAATGGGTTTCCTCATTGTGATCGTGCACGATAGGTAAAAAAATTAGGTGATTTAAGATATGCAAACAGCTTTCGGCGGTCGCATCTTTGTAATAGGTTCTCCCTTAGGACATATTAGTGATGTTTTCGGTTTACTGGAAATTCTGACGATCAAACGAGGTCCGGTGTAATAACCCGAATTTTGTTATTCATTTCTTGTAATTTCATTGAGATTAATGAAATGATATTTTAGTTATATCCATACTCTATGTCTTTTAAATAGCCTTCATTCGAAGTAGGAATCGGTTCGAGAACCATTAAGTCATTTTTCGATTTAATTCGGTTGACTCAAAAGTTGACTTTTGATCCGTTACTCGTTTTCGAAAATGTCCATCATGAAATGAGTTTGTAGATATTCGGCACGTAATTTTCGGAAGTCGGGAGAAGGAGTTATCATTATTGGAAGATGGGTTTCCGATTTTGGAGAACTAGAAAGAGAAGGGATAGAATGAGAAATCCACACATTTAGATATTTCTTTCTCTTCTTCTCCACCGAACGAATCTCTTCTTCTTCAGTTTCTTTTTCTTCTTCCCACTGCCATTTTCTTCTTTCTCTCCAGGAAAATCCCTCCACCACTGATCTATTCCCTCCGGCCACTATTTCAGCAGCCTTCAAACTTCTTGGAACCATGCTACCTGCTGCTGCAAGCTAGGGACAACAACACCTCACTCTTCGACGCCAAACAGTCACTGCAGTTCCCAGGAAAGTTGCTGCGGTTCTGCCACCATCACATCTTCGGTTGCCGGCGAGTCTAGGGCTCGGGGTCACCTTGTTTTGGCCCTTGCAGTCCTTAGACAGTGTCTACGTGAGTGGGGTGGTCGATCTTGGGCTGCAAATCAACTTGCAACTGCTGCTTCAAGAGGGGATTTCAACTGCAATCCCAACAGTCCTTCCTTTTGACGAGTTATTTTAGGTAAGGAGATCATTCCCTTAACTGGTTAGCTGGTGAGGATAAGTGAGTTATGTAGTTTGAGATTTAAGGGGTGAGTTGTGTTAGTAGTTAATCATCAAACTTTGTTGCTGATTTTGAAGTAGTTGAGTTGGGTGTTGGGATACTTGTGGTTTGTTTGAAATAGGTTGGTTGTTGTAGGGGCTGTTTTGGTAAGAAAGAAGGTGTGAAGTCATTTTTGTGTTAAAAGAGGGTTTAGGATTTTGAGGGCAGCAGAGCTACAGTGTTATTGCTGTTGTAGTAAGGAAAGTTGAGTTAGTTGTTATCTTTGGTGATGTTTTGGTGGTTTTGAGAGTAAGGGGTTGTGTGTGTGTGTGTGTAGTGAAGTGTTGGGAAGTAGGTTGTGTTTAAGAACAGTTGAGGGAGAGGGAGACCGAGAGAGTGGTGTTAGGAGAGTAAGGGAGTAGTATGAGTTGTTAAGGGTGTTGGAAGTGGTCTAGAGAGAGTGAAAGCACCAAACGTTTGGTTTGGGTGGCCTTAGTAGTTTTGAGGTTTTGTTGAGTTATTTAGCGTTTTGAACTCAATTGTTACTAAGTGAGATTTGTGTCACTTAGGTACTTGGAGTTCATTGAAACGCATAAGTAAACTCTTTTGGAGTTACAAGTTGAAAAACGGGAGCGAAAAAGGTGAGTAAACCTCACGTTTGGTCTAGTTACCTTGGCGGTAAGTAGACGTGTGAACTTACATTTTATATATTTTTACTTGTTGTGTGATTCATTATAAATGTGTATATATTTGGTGATTTATATATGTATATCTAAATGGTGATATGATATGCATATATTTATCACTAAGTATATAAAGCTACTATATTGTGTATTTTTAGTTGGTTTTCATTGAACTATGGAGGATAGGACTGAGGGGGAATAAAATGTACCTCTCGGTAAATTGGAGGTTTTTCGATGAAATATTGTATAGTCGAAGTTATTGTGTGGCCGGAAGGGAAGAAATGTACCTTCCGGCGTTATTGTGTGGTGATTATTTTGTTGTTACCGGAAGGGAAGAAAATATACTTTGCGGTATGATTATTGCGTGTGTAGCTTTGTGGGTTGTGGCGGCTAGTTTGGCGAAAGAAAATGAATACATATTTAGCCTTAGTGGCGGCCCAAGTGGCAAAATGAATTTTAATGTTCTGCCTGTGTGGCGGTCTTAGTGGCGTATGCATTTGTCAAAACCATTCCTTGGCCGGTTGTGGGGATGATCATCTAGAGCTCTAGTATTACTGCCAATCCTCTGGGTGTGACTTGAGGGTCGCATTAACCCAGAATGTTCTGCATGTGTTGTGATGTGATTGTGAGTTGTGATTATGCTTGTGTGGCAATATGTGGCGTTTGTTTGTGGCATTGGTTGCGAGTTGACGTTGTTAGTGTTGTGATGATAATGTTGTTTATATATATTTCTGAGTTTAGAAATATGTTACATTATCCTTCAGTATTTCTTTTAGTTACTCATACCAGTTTTGTAGCTGACCAGGTTTGTGTTTACAATCCTGGTGTACTATTATTGGTGCATGGGGTAGTACTTCTATTCATTTTCCTATTTTGGTGAGGATTTGTGAGAGTTGACTATTGTACAACTTACCCGTGTAATTTCGTTTTGTTACAGTTTGAAATCTATATGTTTTGTTAAACTTGGACAAGATATTCAACTGCTGTAATGTAATTTCATTTATTGAAGTTATATCAGAGTGTTAGCATCCACAAATTCGAAATTTTACTGTTCTGAATTTAGGGATGTTACATCCAGATTGGATGAAATTTTTACATATTAACTAAAATATATATACCGATCACATCAGCTGGTGTCGATCGATCCCGAGAAGTTTCCTTCATATAATCGCTTCATAAAGCGATAGTTTTATTATAAACCTAATATAAAGGTTATGATACATTAGTGGATACTTCGGCGATGGATAACTCTAGTTCAAAATATGGTCGATCGACACCAGCAAATGTGATCATTATATATATTTAGGGAACCCGCAAAAATTTCATCCATTTTGGACATTGTTTGACCATCAATAACTACGGTCAACCAAAAAAAAGGATTTTGACATATTAAAATGTTAATTGACCGGGGCTTTGCCAAATGGGTTACCTTGGTGTGACCACACACAATCAGTGACAAAAATTAGGTGATTTCAGATATGCAAACGGTTCTCGGTGTTTATATTTTAGTAATGGGTCTTCTTTTATGACATATTAGTGTTGTTTTCGGTTTACCGGAAATTCTGACGGTCAAACGAGGTCCGAATTGGATGAAATTATTATGCTTGGTAATTCGAGTAAAATCACATTCTACACCTTCTCGTCGATGTCTTTACGAAATGAAAGTGATTTTTGGAAATTTAAGGTTGAAAAACATTATGTTTTCAGTGTCTTAAGAGTTGACTTTTATTCCGTCACGAAAGTCGTAGAGTTCGTCGATACGAGTTCATGGACACGCGGTACGCCTTAATCGGATGTCGTATGTGAAAGTTATTAGCAATTGAAGTTTAGTTTCCGATTTTGGAAGGTTATAAAATGACATTTTTGGATCCTTATATTGTCTAGTTGGGCGGTGTACCAGTTGGAAGTTTGCCCTAGCTTTCCCTGTGCTTCCATCATTTTGATATCATTGCCATTTATATATACTAACATTTCTACATTCGCCTACGCGTGTGCAAATGCTCAGTTTCTTCTCTACTTTCCTACAATCTTCTGAGTGATTTGATTTCATTTTGGTGTCTAAATTACGATAATATCATTTACACATTAGATTCAGTTTTATAAAAATTAATACACTATGAGTTTTTTTTGTAATTCAAAAATTTAACCATATGAGTTTACAGTAATAGAAGATATAATAACTTTGACATGAAACCGTACGGGTGAAATCTCACTATTTGTACTTAAATCCACAAAATCCATGATTACCATGGTAGTGCTCCCCTTGCCTCGTGTGGAAATATTTTTGCCAATTTTCCTTTCTCTCATGAGTTGAGTTTTTACTAATGTTTGCTCAATTACTATCTTATCCATTCGATCTTAATTAAAGAATAAGTAGATCTTGATAGACTAAGAGTAATTTTGACACTTTAAAATTTTAACCATTCTAATCTACTTTATTAATAGAATATATATATATATATATATATGCTCGTAGCACTCAACTTTGTTCTTCCACCTGCTTTAGCTCTTAACCATTGATATATACTGTAGATGTAATAGTAGTTTGCTAATTAAACGTATTAGTTCTGGTTGGGTAGCAACGTACCCAGCTAGTTAGACTATGTGTTTTCCTTAAATTAATTAGTTTCAATTAATTCCTAATCATAGTTGGATTGTACTTAATTATGCTACATTATTCCATAGTCTAATCATAGTTGGGTTCTGCCTGGTTTTATAAGTTGAATTACTATAATCTCTGTCATAAACTTCTACCACATCACTTTTTGTTCAAGAACTCGATATAACTGAAGAGGTCAATCAAAGCTAGTTTTTTTTTTTTGCCAATGGCCAATCCTCGGTTGGAAGTTGGAACTGATGAGGCCTCCCAAATGCGGGACGACATACCTGCTAACAGTGGCGGATCCACGTGTGGGCGAGCCTAGGCAGCTGCCTAGGTTGGGTTCGAGATGTCATGCATAAAGTATGAAGTTTTTCTGAGAAAAACCCTATAAAATGGTAGAATCCGGCGATAGATGGAGGTACGGCGCAACCGCGCGTTTTTTTTTGTTGTCTCTACTTTTTGCCCAAAAGACGACGTTGAGAACCCAAAACAACGTCCTTTCATTTGTAACTAAAAAAAAAGAAAAAAATAATGGGGAGTGGGGACAACTTATCAACTCCTTAGGAGTTTTGGTTTCATGACTTCGCCCTCACTTTTCTTCTTCCAGGTCAAAAAACAATGGCAGCTGCCACTTCCTCCTTCTCTCCATGACTCCATCCCTCACCGCTCCACCGTCTTCCTCCGCCATCGCCGCCTCCAAAACCTACACGGCTCCCTCCACTCTCGCCTTCTCCTCTTCCGTCTCCAAGTCTCTCAACCCTCTCCGAGCCAGAGCCACTCGCACTACTGCTGCTGCTAATGGCGCCAGCGGCTTCACTCTCGGAGCTCGTATGGTGTCAGTGCCGGCGATTACGACGCCTCTGTTGCTTAATTTCGAGACCTCTGTTTTCAAGAAGGAGAAGATCAACCTCGCTGGTCACGATGAGGTCTTGCTCTCTCTCTATCTCTATTTCAGTGTTTCATAATTGGTCTTACACTCTTACTAAATCACTTATCGAATTTTAGTTTAATTAGAACTTGAGTATCGAAAAATAGTGCATTGTGAGCAAAACAGTTTAGTTATTGTTAACATAAACTTGTTGTGATTATCTTATTTGGGTTGATATATGTTTGTAGTGTCTGATATATGTTATTTGGGTTGATATTGATTGCAGTATTTCATGAAAGGAGGAAGGGACTTGTTCCATTTGCTGTCGGATGCCTTCAAGGGGATCAAGCATATCGTTGTTATCGGTAGGGGTTCTTAGGTGAATGAATTTCTCTCTCGATTATTTTCAGCTAATTGTCAAATGGTGTCACTTTATTTGTTTAAAAGTGTTTGTTGTGTGTTTACTTGAATGGTGGTGGATGTTTGCGTTGCTCATTAGAATATCTTGATTTCTTACTGATTATTAAGTTTGGAAAGTGAAATCAGCAACACTAGCTTTTGTTAATTGAGAATTTAAAAAACAACATGGCTTTTGTGTATAGTTTTAGTGGCTTTATATTGTATTGTTGCTCTTGTACGACAGTACGACTAGATGTTTTCTTATGCACTCTATGTATGATATATGTATTTGATGGTGCCTCTTTTCAATAGTATTTTTTTTCATTGTTCTGTGTCACTTGTGTAAAATGACTAATAGTTTACTAACACAAGAACTCTTAATAACTTTCTTGTATACAAGGACCTGCTCAAGTAACATATACTTTTCGCCCTGGCTTAAAAAATTTCATGGATCCGCCACTACCTGCTAAGCATTATATATTCAAGATGCAAGTTTACTATTCAAGTTACAAATCAAAGCCACACTTAGATATACTCAGGGGCGGAACCACCTTATAGCATGAAGGGGTCCGGACCCCTCTTGCGTCTGTGAACTTTGCACTTAATCACTACATACCTTGTAAAATTGTAAGAAATTTGGTCTATATGCAACAACTGAACCCCCTTTATCGGTATAATTAGCAACAAGAAAAAGAGAAAATAAAGATACAATTCATATTTATAGTACTAATGTGCACTAATGATACTAATTTATAATAATAAATATTGAAATGTTGTCGAGATTTGAATATTTCGTAGTTCATCATCCTAGCTATCTATATCACTAAATTGTTTTATTATAGGATGTCTAATAAGTTTAACATACTAAAAGTTTTTAATAACGATACATTTAATTCTTATATTTTGGACTTGGACTCCCCTCATGTCTAAATCCTGGTTCCATCCCTGGATATACTAGAACGGTACTGAAGTGGTGAATAGGGATACGTTCCTTCTTCCATATGATCACGACTTACTGGCATTGAAGAACAATAGTTCAGCAGACAGAATATTAGGGTCGCTTTCCTGGCTGCAAGTTCCGGCCAAGGCTCATGAATCCCTGCAGGTAAACCAAATATTACTAAAAGTTTACAACGCGTACTCCTCGTAATAGCAAGGGGAGAGTGATTATGGCGGTGGTCATGGACGTTTTGGTAGCGCATAGTCACCGTACTAAATTTAGGGAGATGCATCTTGCATGCATAATGGACAAGGAACTAATTTCATGTGTTTATGTTTTGATTTTTTTTTTTGGTATCTTCAGTTTCCAATAATCAATGTGGCAATTGTAATGCTTTGGACTACGCACATTTCTTCAGGCGACGTTGATGGCCGGAATTCCTTAGCTTGTGTGATCATCGATCTCGATTTGATCATGATGTGATATTGGCTATGATATATATGTCAATGTCAGGGCTTTTTTTCTTCTACATGCTTGCGGCTCTTGGAACTTAATTTGGTTGGGTAAGTTAGCATTTTGTGTATGAACTTCCGAAATTTACAAAGTTGGGAACAAAAAAAGAGAAGGGATTGTAAGTGTTCCTGTGGCGTGAGAGCTTAATTACATGAGTTATAATTAATCTACCGCATACTGTATGGCACTCATGAACTAATGAAAACTCCATTGCATCTGCCCTCTCCGATTACGGCAAGTAATTCAACTAGCTCGTAATATTGCTACAAAGACTAGCTAGTACTAAATAGCCATGCATGCAAGGCTTGATAAGTGTTACAATATAAATCAACATTTACATTCGTTGTCTACCCCAAACATACTTGTTTGGCTCAACTCCATGTCCAGTTCTATTTATTATATCATAAGACTTAAACCATGTGCTACAATAATAAAATTATTACATTAATCCTCGTTGCGAACATCTTAAATAATAACAAGTGTCTCATTTAACAAAATCCCATTAACTGACAAATAATTAACAAGGTGAGTAAGTTTATGTGCTACACTACAGTATAATCTCGTTAAATTAATATCCGATTAATTAATAACTTCGCTAAAATAATATATATATTTTTCGGTTCCAACTCGGGGTTAACGTGCTTAATTAATATTTCGCTAAATTTGTAAAATAATAGAAATTTGAGAATTCATATAGACCCATCGAATATATAAGTTAATAATGACATAATTTATATACATTTATCCCATGTCATTGAAGAATTTTGTTGATTCAATTATCATCAAATAAAATAATACAATAAATATAACAACATAATATTTTTAAATAACAGTGTCCATGATAAATCCAACAATTTGTTTTTTTTAATGGGACAATGTGTTGCATGAACAAAAAGTAAAACTCTTTTTTCTTTGAAAAAGTGAAAGAAAATATTTATTATATCTTGATAAATTAATAAATTATTAATTAATCGATAAATTTTGATATTTTTAATTTATCGATATATTAATATTTCGCTAAAATAATAAATTGTCTCATCCGAACTTATTACTTTATAAAGGTTTTATTGCATTTACTTCGTGAAAGATATCTCAACTTACTGAAAATCAGATAAGCAAACCAATCTATGACTCAGACTTCCGATTATTTAATCCCCTCACTTTTTAATGCAGTCTAGTTATAGACTCATAGTAATGCTTTGCTTACAACTAAAAGCCTAAACACAAGGGTAGTGTCTTAACCCCTTAAGTCTTAACTACTGGTTTGGTTTGGTTTTACGGTTTCGCTTCGCAAATTTCCTATATACTATTTCCCAATGCACTGTTTATTGGCTAAAGAGCCGTGTTGGCTCGAGCCGAGCCGAACTGACGGGACAAAGACAAGTTTACCCCTCTCTTTCGCCCTCCACCTTTTCGGTATCTTCGTTGGCTGTCTATTTCAAGTATATCGTCGGATCTTATGATGATCGCGGGGATGGCTAGATATCTTTTTTCGATGACTGGCTAGATATCTTAATAGTTAATGATCTTATTGTTACGGCCCCGAATTTCGAATGATAAAATTTCGAATTCGAAATTTGAGAAGTCTAAAACAATCTCAAATATATTGAAATCATCTTATCATAACAATGTATCGAAACTGAGTCCACATCATGACTCAGTCGACTTGAATAATACACAACCAATGGAAATGTAAAATTCACTAAATCCTCACCACAAACAGTACAAAGAAATCATCGACAATCTTCAGCGAAAGCCCTTTAATTTTGCTAATCCAAACCTGTAGAACTATCCTCTACACAATCGAATAGGTGCACCGGGATTGTAAACACAACCCCGGTAAGTTTTGCAGCTCGTATGAGTAAACCAACAGTATAACACAAATGTACTCATGAGTCACAAGACGGCCCCTTTGGTTGTCCAATAATATCTGAAAATATAAGTGCTCATGAAAAATCGGACAACCCATCTGTTTACCCAAATACATTTATAATACGGGTACTCATGAGACCCAGGTACTCATCTGTTACCCCTCATGCAGTATGCCACCAGACATTGGACAACCCATATGTTACCCAATATCCAAAAATATGGGTACCCATAAGCCGGTAACCCATTTGTTACCTCTCATGCCAGTACACCGGCAGCCATACTAGAGCTCTAACTGAATCGTAACTGTCGCACAGCCAAGGCTAGGTTCCGACATGCCAACATGTCTGAAGACTGGTCCGAAAACAGAAAAACACGTTCGAAGACATAACACACGTCCGAAGACAGAAAACGTTTTAACAAAACTCAATGTTAAAACCACGTACAATAACAATCCACCCATGTTATTGTACTACAACAAGCGACTCTTGCTCAAATAAAATATATATAGTTGGCACAATATAATTCATTTGGAAATAAGAACGTAACAATATATAATATAGCAACTCATATATATGTATCATATTCACCATTTTATACACATACACAACTCACTATATTATATACATGTCATAGTTCGATCTTTTTAAGAAAACGTAAATATGAGTCACCACCAAGGGTAAGCTCTTCATAGTGAGATTTTCTTACATTCACCATAGTGCATAATCACAATCATTTATTAAAATAGCGTTTCACTTACCCATGAACCGTATACGATCAAGTTCATGTAATTTAAACCAAAACATATTTTTAAATGTTTTTTTATAAACTAGTGATGCAACGACTATGGTGACAACTCAAACTAAATTCAATAATTATAATACTACTTCGATCATGATGATCATTTTGAGGTTTACTCACCTTATTTCATGCGTGCAACTTCCACGCCACTAAAAGTAATTTCGTCACTCGTTTCGTCAGTCACCTAATAGCATGATAAAATACTTAGAAAATGATACATAAAATATTAGGTGACGCTTTTTAGTACAGCTAAACGCTGTTTATAAAACTTGTTCACAAAACATTGTTTATGTTTTACTTTTTAAGTAAACACTGTTCAAATTCACAGTTTTGGTAAACAATGCTCACAGAAAACTGTCTACTTTACTATGCACAGAATACTGTTCATGTTTACTGTTTTTACAGAGTATTGTTCATGATAAATGTTTACAGTACTATTCATTACACACTGTTCATGTGATGCCACTGTTCACTGACCGCCACCAATGACCACCACATTTCACCACGACAATCTAAATGACATTCATAACAATTTTCTAGTTCACAACAAAGTATAAATCAAAGCTTAAAACCTCTAATTTTAGAATTTCCGAAAAATTCCAAATCAAGAACCATAGCATTAAAATTTATTGGTTGGAGTTCTTACCTTTTGACTTAGCTCAAAATTTTTGCATGGGTTGTTGATGATGTTGAGAGAACGAGTTTGAGACCGGTGGTGAAGCCTAAACTCGCCGGAGATCGCCAAAAAAGTGAAGAACACAACCGGGTCACCGACGGGTATCCGGGTCGACTACCAGGCTTCGATGCGTGGAAACCAGCGTGCTACTCCACGATCCACCACCATAGGGAGGCGCGCAAGGAGGAGACGCAGCTATCTGGGTTGGCCCGGTCGCCTGAAACCGCCGGAGTTGGCCGGAAAAGTCACGTCGGGTCGGCCAGATTTCGGTCAGGTCGGAAGGAAATTTTCGCCTCTAAAGGCGCGGGTGCAAAGAAAGGGGGAGAAAAAAAGGGTTATGACATTCCACCCCCGTTAAAGAAGTTTCGTCCCGAAATTTTAGCGCACTACTCAGCGACTAATTCTTAACTTCTTCCTAAAATTTCGATTCACCTTCCCCAATAATTTTCCTCTTTATGATACCTCCACGAGACGATCACAACTCACTTTTCTTCAATCATGGTGTTATACAACTTCATCGTGTCTGAAAATGAAAGTTAACAATGAGCATAATAACACCCCTCAAGGAGAACCACAACTCAAAACAAGATGTTCTGCAGAACAAGACCCTTAAGAAATAAGACGAATCTAGAAATAAACTTCACTATTCAACCAAATTCCAACATATCATAACCGCATTTACTTATATAACACACATTGAGTGCAAGGATGTACAACCTTAGAATATGCACATAGCATACAATAAGTATCTAAATCTTTCTCCCGTAGAGTCCAGCGTACTCTCGATGTCAACTTCTCTTCCTGCCCACTCTCACCACCCCACTATAGGTGAGCCCTTCAACTAAATGGTCACACGGCGCCACTCTAATAGTCTTCTTTTAAGGGCAAGATAAGTTTAAATGAACATATTGCACGGTAGGACATTTAGGAGATAAGTTAGACATCATTGTCTTGAATGTCACCAACTTTCAAAAAAGTTCAACGAATCTTAGAGGTGACTTCTGTTCTCTAACATATCTCACTACGGTATTGAAAAATGAGGTTTCGAGGTTAAGTGGTCTCCCACATCAACACTACATAATTTCTATTTACACTATGTCACTATCAAGTCTTAGAAACCGAAATTTCCAAGTCTATTGGACCATTTTTGTATTCAATTACTCATACCTCCAACTTCTTCCAAACAGACCAACTGTCACATGTCCTAACATTAATAGCCACATGTGAGCCACGAAAAATATAATGATCCTCCTGAAATATAATGATGTTCTCGACATAGAGACGTCAACATACCCTCTTGTCTAATTCACCACTCCCTTGCGATTAACAAACACTATTCGCGTCATGAACTAGCCCCTACCACTAAGCATGGTAAAAAACTCTCGACATCTAACATGAGTCAAATCAATGATTAACACATGCCTACTACTTACATCACACACATTGGTTTTCAAGGAAGCGTGTTTTATCCACGACAATACCTTCATGACTTCACCACAATGCATCGCTAGAATCACGAACCTACCATTCCTTCTAATCAACAAACAATCTCCTTTCATGATCCTCTCATTATAAATCACAAAAGTTGTCGTGCATGATGCCCACACAACACCTTATTTGTAATGGCAACACGATAAGAATCTTAACTCAATGAGTCCACGACCACAATAGATCACCACCTTGGACTAAGAATTACTCTCGAACAGTTCACTAGAGAAACGACTAACACACACACAAGACAGTAGAGAACCTCTACCGCCACCACAAGAGAGACGCATCACGCATCCTACCACCCTCACCAATTTTTACAGTCGGAAATCAATTACAACTACATGGTTCTATGAGTGGTATACCATAATTTGCAAGACAAATAAGGAAGATATTTATCTACCGATAGTGAAACATGAAAATTAGGTGGACTTTACAGCACAAATCCTAACACGACCACACTGAGACATACCTTACTACCCTGCTTCATCCATGCCTCAAAGGCATGACACATGGCCCCACACAAATACCACAGTGGCATCATCTAAAGTATTAGTTTCCACACAGTTGTAGTACTAATAAGTTCAGTAACCACTTCAACAGAAACATGATATTGAGTCCACCATCTCTTCCAGACTCACCCAAAATTATCGCTGCACCACCACTCTATACAATTGTTTCTTTTACTTTCATCAAAAACCCTTAATGGCCACCTAATTATTTTGAGAAATCAAATGCTCATGCTCAATTGCCAAAGCATTTGGCCAAAATAAATGCTCTGCCAGCAGCAATTAAAGGATCACTCCCTTATCGTAAAATTTAGCCATTTGTTGAACTCTTGAGTTAACATCTCCTTATCCAACAATAAACAACCTGATGCATGGAGAGAACTAAGCCTCCAAGTCTCCAACACTAAACACCATTTGTACTTGAAAGAAAAATTCGGTCCTCAACCACTCCTTTACCATAGTTAGAAGGTGTTTGTCACGAAAAATTCGTTAAAACACCACTAAGCTAAGGCCATCTCATTCCTTACCTTCAATAGAATTACTTCACCGCAGTGTCTCATTTGGATCAGTGGCATAGCCACGATCCAATTCTCAACACCAGACAAATGATTAATTAATGACAGATTAGCGTTCTCAATTAAATGCTCATCTAGCAAATAATTAAATCATGACACCATAAATGAAATTTCCACAACACCTTAGATTTCTTGGTCATCCAAGAACAATGAGTAACATCAATTGTCTATGGCCCAACCAAAACAAGGTGAAACACAACAGCGACATAATGTGAATCTCAACTCAATAATTGCATCAACGCATTAAGGATGTATCACACACCCTACCACTCCCTTACCAATAATGTTAGAAATGCTTGTCACAAAAAATTTCGACAAACACCTCCAACCTATGGTCTTCACATCCCTTACCTTCAAAACAATACTTCAACCTCATTGGCCTCAACTTGGATTAGTTGCATAGCTAAAATCCAGTGCTCAGCATTGGAACACTCAATATCCCTCAATGCAGGATCAACGCTCTCCATCAAGACTTCTTGATAGGTCTCTACCCTGATGGAAATCTATCTACTCAAACCAGTTAGCATTCCTGTAACTTCTTCACCTTAAAGAATACCGTAGCCCTTCTAAGCGATCGAACAAGTCATAAATCATAGGCAAATGATACCTATACTTGATGGTCACCTAATTCATTTCCCTATAGTCTATACACAACCATAGGGAACCCATCTTTCTTTTTCACGAACAACATCGGCGCTCCCCAAGGTGAAACACTAGGTCTAATTAACCCTTGGTCCAATAGCCCATCTATCTGCACTTTCAATTCTTTAAGCTTGTTTTGCTCCATCCTATAAGGCGCATTCGACACAGGTGTTAGACCAGGTACAACCTCAATGCAGAAAACGACAACTCTCTGAGGAGGTAAACTCGGTATCTCTTGAAACACCTCACTATATTCGGATAGCACAACACTGTCCGCAATAACAACTTCTGATCCACAAACTCCACATGTGCCAAGACTCCTGCTCTCATTGCATTATTCGACTTGAGGCAACGATAACGAAAACTGGGTCCCCGGGATTATGGAAAAACACTACCATGTCAAAGCAATCGATCAAGCATGTTGTGGCCTCAACCAATCAATTCCTAAGATCACATCATAGGTATGGTCCGGAATCACTATCAAGGGAGCATAGAATTTTCTACCCCATATCACGATAGAAAAAGCCTTGCAGATTCTCTCAAACTCGAGACACTCCAAGAGGTGAAGTGACACATAAAGAGCTTCCAAGAGATGTAAGAATCAACTCTAACACCTCCACTACCAAACTAGCAATAATAGAGTGTGATGCTCCCGTATCAAACATTACTCTAGCAAAGTATTCAAAAATTGGTAAGGTACCTTCCACTCCTGTGTCCCGCTATTAACCAAGATATTTAAGGGAAGATGAATCATCGAAGTATTATCACAACACTTCTATTTAGAGGACCAAACCTGAAGGTGTGGCTCCTAACACTATTGTGTACCCAGTGACATATCAATACCGAAGAGCATGTGATGGAGATTCGCTGCAGTCGGGCCATCACTCCTGGATGATATTGATAGATCACCAAAATACGCAACATATGCTCTGATACCAACTGTCACGACCCCGAATTTCGAATGATAAAATTTTGAATTCGAAGCCATGAAAACTCTAAAACAATCTCAAATATATTGAAATCATCTTATCATAACAGTGTATCAAAACTGAGTCCACATCATGACTCAGTCGACTTGAATAATAGACAACCAATGGAAATGTAAAATTCTCTCAATCCTCACCACAAACAGTAGAAAAAAATCTTTGACAATCTTCAGCGAAAATCTTCTAATTCTGCTAATCCACACCTGCAGAACTATCCCCTACACCATCGAATAGGTGCACCGGGATTGTAAACACAAACTCGGTAAACTTTGCAACTTGTGTGAGTAAAACAACAATATAACACAAATAGGATACAAGTGAAAAATACTGAAACATTCAATTATAAATGCACTCATGAGTCACAGGACGGCTCATCTGGTTGTCCAATAATATATGAAAATATAAGTGCTCATGAGAAATCAGGCAACCCATCTGTTTACCCAATTACATTTATAATACTGGTACTCATGAGACCTAGGTACTCATCTGTTACCCCTCATGCAGTACACCGCCGGACATTTGGCAACCCATCTGTCACTAAAAAATCCCAAAAATATGACTACTCATAAGCTGGTAACCAATCTGTTACCGCTCATGCAATACATCGGCAGACAGACTAGAGCTCTAACTATATCGTAACTGTCGCCCGGCCAAGACTAGGTTCCGACATGCCAACACGTCCGAAGACTGGTCTGAAGACAGAAAAACACGTCCGAAGACATAACACATGTCCGAAGACATAAAACATTTTAACAAAACTCAATGTTAAAACCACGTACAATAACAATCCACTCATGTTATTGTACTATAACAAGTGACTCTTGCTCAAATAAAATAAATATAGTTGCCACAATATAATTCATTTGGAAATAAGAACGTAACAGTATATAATATTGCAACTCATATATATGTATCATATTTACCATTTTATACCCATACACAACCTACTATATTATATACATGTCATAGTTCGATCTTTTTAAGAAAACGTAAATATGAGTCACCACCAAGGGTATGCTCTTCATAGTGAGATTTTCTCACATTCACCATATCGCATAATCACCAAAACTTTTTCAAAATCATTTATTGAAATAGCGTTTCACTTACCCATGAACCGTAGACGATCAAGTTCATGTAATTTAAACCAAAACATATTTTTAAAATAAATTTTATAAACTAGTGATGCAACGACTATGGTGACAAGTCAAACTAAATTCAATAATTATAATACTACTTCGATCATGATGATCATTGTGAGGTTTACTTACCTTATTTCCTGCGTGCAACTTCCACGACACTGAAAGTAATTTCCTCACTCGTTTCGTCAGTCACCTAATAGCATGATAAAATGCTTAGAAAATGATACGTAAAATATCAGGTGACGATTTTCAGTACAGCTAAACACTGTTTATAAAACACTGTTAATGTTTTATTGTTTTAGTAAACACTGTTCAACTGGACTGTTTAGTAAACCTGTTCACAAAATACTGATTACAAAGTATTGTTCATGAACGCGGTTTACAATACTATTCATGATCACTGTTCATGCGGCGCCACTGTTCACCGGCCGCCACCAATAACCACCAAATTTCACCACCACAATCTAAAATGACATTCATAACAACTTTCTAGCACAACAAAGTCTAAATCAAAGCTTAAAACCTCCAATTTTGGAATTTCCGAAAAATCTCATATCGAGAACCCTAGAATTGAAATTTCTTGGTTCGAGTTCTTATCTTTCGATTTAGCTCAGAACCTTTGCAGGGATTGTTGACAATGTTGAGGCAAGAAGTTTGAGACTGGTGGTGAAGCCTAAACTCGTCGGAGATCGCCGGAAAATTGAAGAACACAACCGGGTCACCGACGGGTATCTGGGTCGACTTCCGGGCTTCGATGCATGGAAACCGGCGTGCTACTCCAAAATCCACCACCACAAGGAGGCGCGCAAGGAGGAGACGAAATTATCTGGGTTGGCCCGGTTGCTTGGAACCGCCAGAGTCGGCCGGAAAAGTCAGGTCGGGTGCGGAGAAAGGGAGAGAAAAAATGGGGTTATGACACTTATATCATCTTCCGTTCCTCTTTTTAATCTGAATTCCTTTGATAGTTATCTCGCCTCCTTTCATAGATCAGTGGTTCCCTTGATGTGAGTGAAGTACAACGCAGAAAGTGAGGAAATGTCCTACTTAATCTTTGGATTTTAAGATTTAGTCGAGTGGAAACATAAGTTGGATGATGTTAATCGTATTTGCATGTTCAATTCGAGGTTCTCAATACTAGGTCTGTCATCAAATCTCTCACCCGCTTAGTTCTTTCTCTACCAGGAAGCTCCTGCATAAAGACTAGGATTCTAGAATGCGACAATCTTGAGGGATTTATTGACTGTCGTGGATTCTAAAAATCAAAATTCTCTCGGTATGCACATAAATTAGTTGGCTTTGGTTTTGGGTCTGCGTGTCCTGTGTCCAGCACTAACGCTTCTTTCTTTCTCCCTCCATGGCTCCATTTCGATTTTAATTCTGCAGATATAAGGAAGGAGAATAACGGGAGAAGGGAAGGAGTCGACGAATTTAGGGGTGAAATGATTTCTTGGTTTGATTTCTTAGTCATCTAATGGTATGATTGTGGTGGGTCTTCAAAATTACTTGGATTGCTGGACAGCTGAATTGAATTCAAATTAGATACATGTCTAATGTCTTCATCGCTCTAAGTTTTCCCCAAGGTATATAGCTCCATGCCTGTGCTAAGTTTAGTTATGTGTGTATATGTTTAAAAGACTGAGTCTTACGGTCTTACCTCATCTTATCATTTTTAATGCAAATTTTTGCAGCCTCATACTTAGAGAATTAGAGGGATAATTCCTAAGCTGAAAAGGTAAAACGAACAAAGCAACATTACTTGGAAACTAAGTAGCACGGACACGATTCGATACGTAGACATGACATATAGAAATTTGTTTGGACACGGACACGCGGTGAACACGTTAATTAAATATTATTTTTAATATATATAGATATTTATTAAAAAATTAATTTATAAATTTGAAAGTATTTAGAATTTTATATGTATATATATGTCAAAGTGTGCATTAAAATGATGAAAACATAACTTGTTAGAATGGCTAAAGACTTGATAAGTACCTTGGACAACCAAGTTTCAAATCCCACCACAAGCATTCTTATTTTTATCACGAGTTTCTCTCCTTATATATATATATATATATTAAAATGTGCATAAATATAACAAAAACTGAATATGTTGGAATGGTTGAGAAGTTGTTGAGTGCCTTGGATGACTAAAGTTCGAATTTCACCATAAGCACTTTCACTTTTATTATGATTTGGTGCGTGTCCGAGCGTGTCCGTGTCCGTGTCGGACACGCAATACGGTGCCTATAGCACGTGTTTGTACTTCATAGCTTGGAAAACTGTAATAACCCTAAAATTTAAACGATGTTAGTTTGATTTGGAATTCTATAAAATTTCGATTTCTAATTAGAATGAATGTGTTTGGTTGCGACGTTAGTAAACGAGAAACGGAAACGTTCTCGGAACGTTTAAATTGAAAAACGTTACATTTCCGTAACGTTTATATCGACTTTTATTCCGTCGATCGGTTGCGAAAACTTCCTTCACGAAAGTTGTAGAGCTCGTCGATACGAGTTCGTGGATATGTGACGCGTTCTAATCGGACGACGTACGTAAAAGTTATTAACGACGGAAGTTAGTTTCCGATTTTGGGAGGGGGTATAAAAGGGAATGTTATCAATTAGGGTTCCCATAAGTGGAAACCCTTTCATCCCTCTCACTCACCCGCCTCCCTCAGTCCTCTCTCCCTCTCATCTCTTCCCGAGCTCACTCTCTCTCTCTCTCTCTCTCTCTCTCTCTCTCTCGGTTCCTCCCTCTTCCGAATCGATCTCCCTCACCGATCTCCACCCATGTCCATCGTGGCTTGCACCGCCGCCCCTACGGCCTTGCGAGCTCCGCAGCAAGCAACCCCGAGTCCCCCACACCGTGCCTCACTGCCACGAGCATCGACAAGCTTGGAGGCCATCGCTGCATCACGCGTCGTTACCTACAATCGGAGGGGAACCAACCGCCGCACCCCACCTCGTCTTGACCCAAGCACGATCGGCACCGACACTCTCAAGACGTCGATTAGGTGAGGGCTTGATGTTATTTGGTTTTGTTGATTTTTGTTGTGAAATTGGTTTGAATCGGAGGTGAATTGATGGAGGATTGGAGGAGGAGAAGAGATAGGGATACCGCCGCCCTAGGCGGCGCGTGTGGAGGTGTTGGGCGGTGTAGGGGCTGCCTAGGACCGTAGGAAGGAAGAGGGGGAGGAGGGGAAGAGTTTGGGCACGGTGGTGCCATCACACGCGCCGTTTTGGGCTCGGCGCGTGGGCCCTACGCGCGGCCCGCCTGAGGTGGCGCGTGTGCCACACGCGCCGCCACGTGCGGCGGTGTAAAAATGTTTTACGTTAGGGGTATTTTGGTAATTTACTGTGTACGGTAAATGTAAATGTAATTTTTATTTACTACGGTAAATGTAATTAAATTTTACCTTCGGTAAATGTAATTATAAATTACTTTCAGTAAATGTAAAAAGTAATTTTGTAAAAGGGTAATTTAGTAAATTTTATTTACTGAATTTGTATTTACATTAAATCGTACGTATACGAACAGAAATACGTATTAATATTTATACGTACAGAAATACGTATTATTATTTTTACGTACAGAAATACGTATTTAATATTTATACGTACAGAAATACGTATATAATAATTATACGTGCAGAAATACGTATATATTATTTATACGTACAGAAATACGTATATATAGTACTTATACGTACAGAAATACGTATATAGTATTTATACGTACAGAAATACGTATATAGTACTTATACGTACAGAAATACGTATTAATTGAGTATTGTACAGTAATCGTGAATAGTGAACAGTGAACAGTAACTTCGTATAAACCAAAATTGCTGAACAGTAACCGTTTATTACTGTTTTGGCATTTAAAGGTTTAACGAAACGATCCTAAATTCCTTTCTTATCTTTTCAAGGTGATCTATAAGCGAGGGAAGGAAATTAGCATCGGGAATTGTGGAAATTACGCTCAAGTCAATAAGGTGAGTAAAATCTCACTGAATTTACGAATCTACCCTCGTGGTGATTCAACATTTTGCAAGTGTGTTTATCAAATGAATTATAACATGTATATAATTTAGTGGACTACATATATACAGTATAATGGTAATAAGTACATATTATATATATAGTTCATTAAATTACGTACTGTTATTAATTCATTAAAAATAGTCATTTCGGTGACGGAAAATTGAGCATGAATATGTGAGAATGTTGTACGTAATTCTTCAGGTGTTTATGAAATATGACATGTATAGGATATAGTGGACTATGTATATAATGTATAAATGGTAATAAATACGAATATATATAGTTTGCTATATAATATACTGTTATGAGTTTTATTGTGGTGATATCGTGAAAGTTTTAAAACGTACAATATGATGAGTGATTATTGTACATGATTTTATCATGAAGAATGTTAAAAATTGTGATTTGTCTTCGGACGTGATGTGTGGTACAATATGATGTGTGATTATTGTACGTGATTTTAACATTGAGATTGTTAAAATGTGATTTGTCTTCGGACGTGATTTTTGGTACAATATGATGTGAGATTATTGTACGTGTGTGGCAAGTCGGAACCTAGCCTTTGGCCGGGCGAAAGTTACGATACAGTTAGAGCTCTAGTCTGTCTGCCTTAGTACTGCATGTGAGGTAACGGGTGGTTATCTGCTCATGGGTACTCGGTGTATTTTGGATGTTGGGTAGCGGGTGGCTATCCAACATCAACGGTGTATTACGAGAGGGGTAACAGATGTGTACCAGCGTTCTTGGTACCCGTATTATAAATGCATTGGGTAACCAGAAGGGTTACTTAATTTCCTCATGAACGTTTTATTTCATATTTCTTTGGGTCAACCAGATGGGCTGACGAGTGACTCATGAGGGCATTTATATTTGTTGTTGTGTGATCTTTCGTATATTTTGATATGCGAATTATATTTGATTTTACTCATACGAGCTGTAAAGCTTACCGGGTTTGTGTTTACAATCCCGGTGCACCAATTCGATGGTGTAGTGGATGACTCCGCAGGTGTATATTAGCGGGAATTGACGGACCGCTCAGAGGACTTGAAGTGATTTACCTCCAGCTTGAGTGAGGATTTTGTGTGATTATTTTGTGAGAGATTGTGAGGATTATTACATTCCAACTTACGTAATGTAAATTATAAATTTGGGTTGTAATAATTGGTTTTCCGAGTTGTAATGATAACTCAGTGATGATCCGCTGTGCACTTAAATGATTTCGATTTTATTGAGATTATTTTGTGTTTAACGACTTTAGAATTTTGAGTTTTTAAGCTCGAAATTTTGGGGTCGTTACAGTTGGTATCAGAGCCTAAGTGCGCATTTGGCGATTATCTATACCATCCGGGAGCGATGATCCGACTGCAGGCGGGCACCCATCACATGCTCCTCGGTATTGATATGTCGTCGGGTACGCGAGAGTGTTAGGAGCCATACCTTATGGTTTGGTCCTGTAGAAAGTATTGTGACAATACTCCGATGATTCACCTTCTTCTGAAATTTCATGATTGATATTGGTTGGATCTATTTTATTGAATTCGAGACTTCACATGTATAACTGAGTGTTAATTGTTGAATGGTGAAGAATTTAGAAAATGGACGTGGTCAGGGTCGATGACGGACGAGAGGTCGAGGCCGAGTTAGGGCTGCAGGCCGAGTCCGCAATGTGGAGAACCTTTATGAGGAGGCTGCTCCACTGGAAAGACGAGTTGATCTTGTTGCTATCGTTAGAAACGATAGTCGTGGGTTGAGGTTGATCAAGGACATGAGTGAGCTGCTAGCGCTGTCATTTCATAACGCGTTGATCATGTGGTAGCGGACCATCGGATCGAGAGTATTGGGACTTACTTGGTAATGACTGAGTACTCTGAGTTAGAGAAGACGATGATAGCCACATTCATTTATTGATAGTTGGCAGTGGAGGGGTTAGGATTGATTCCTACGCCTATGGGAACTCTTTACGTGTCACTTCACTTTTGGAGTGTTCCTCGAAATTGGAGACAATGAAAGGCTTATCCTCTTGTGATTGGAAGTAGAGAGTTCTCTGCTTATTTGATAGTGATTCCGGACCACCCTGTGATGTGATCTGAGGAATCGATTGGTTGAGGCCGCAGAACTCGGTGATGATGTGGTCTGAGGAATCGATTGGTTGAGGCCGCAGTACACAGTGATTGATTGTTTTGACATGGTGGGTTCTTTCGTAGACCCAGGAAACCAGAGTGTCGTATCTCTGACTCGAGTCGGATAATGCCATGAGAGCTTGAGTCATAGGATATGTTGAGTATGTGGATCTGAAGTAACTATCACAGATCGTTGTGATGTCTGAGTAAAGTGAGACGTTCCGGAGACACTGTGTTCTAGCACCTATAACGAAGACGCCGTATGGATGGGACAAATGAATTCCAAGACTAAATGACTGGTGCAATCAGTTTAGAGAGGCTACAATACTCTCTGAGTTTGACAAGCGATCCAGATACTGGAATGCTAACAGGTTTAAGTATATAGTTTCCTATCAGGGCAGAGAACTGTCAAGGAGACTCGATGGAGAACGTTGACCCTATGTTGAGGGAGGTTCAGTGTTTAAATGTTGAGGACTAGATTTTAGTTATGCAACTAATCTAGAGATGTGTAGACCATAGGTTGGAGGTGGTTAACGAAAATTTTCGTGACTAGCATCTCTAACGCTATTGGTAACAGAGTGGTAGGGCGTATGATACGTCCATAAAGTGGTAATACAATTATTGAATTGAGATTCACTTTTTTTCGACGTGACATTCCAAACTTGTTTTGGTTCGACTATAGACAATTGATGTTACGCATTGTTCTTGGCTGAGCAAGAAATATAAGGTGATGGAGAAATCTCAATGTGGCGATATGAATTAATTATTTGCTAGATGAGCATTTAAATGAGAACGCTGGCCTTTCAGGATTTAATTAATTTGGTGTTGGGGATTGGAACTTCACTATGCCACAGGTCCAAATGAGACGTAATGGCGGTGAAGTAACTCTGTTGAAGGTAAGGTATGAGATGACCTTAGCTTAGTGGGGTTTTAACGAATTGGTCGTGACAAGTACCTTCTAACTGGTAAAGAAATGGTTGAGGACTAAATTTTCTTTCAACTGCAAGTGGCGTTAGTATTGGAGACTTAGAGGTTCTTTTCCTCTATGCATCAGATGGTTTATTTTTTTTGGATAAGGGGAAGTTGACTGAAGTGTTCAACAAGGGATACATTTTACAATAAAGAGTAATCAATTATATTACTACTTGCAGAGAAGTTATTTTGGCCGAATGCGTTGACCATGAGGGTTCTTAATGAAAGTAAAGAAACAACTGTTTAGAGTGGTGGTATAGCAATCATCTTGGGTTAGTCTGGAGGAGATGGTGGACCCAATATCAGGATTCAGTTGTTGAATTGTTTACTGAATATATTGTATTACGACTGTGGGAAAAATCAATACTATGGATGATGCCACTGGGGCGTTGTGTGGGACCATGGGTCATACATTTGAGGTATGCATGAACCAAGGGGTATGGTATATCTTAGTTGTGGTTGTGTTTATTTTGCACAGTAATTCCATCTAATTTTAATGTTCCACTATCGGGAGATAAATATTTTCTTACCTGTCCTGCGACTTGAAGCAGATAGTTGTAACTTCTTTTCGACGGGAGTTTTGGTGAGGATGATAGGATGCATGATGCGTCGCTCTTGTGATAACGAAGGTGATTCTCTACTGGCTTGTGAGAATAGTAGTCAAATCCCTGGTGAACTGTTCGAGAGTAATTCTTAGTCAAAGGTAGGGTTATGTTGTGGTCGTGGACTCAGTGAGTTAAGACCCTTATTGAGTTACCATTACAAAGGAGGTGCTGGATGAGTAACATGCACAACAACCTTTGAGGATTGTAAAAGATAATCATGAACGGAGATTGTTTGTAGATTGGAAGGATTTGTAGATTCATGGTTCTAGTGATGGGTTAAGGTGAAATCATAACGGTACTGTTGTGGATATAAGTACGATTTCCTTGGAAACCGATGTGTGTGATGCAAGTAGTAGGTATGTGTTAAAAATTTATTTTGACTCGTGTTAGATATTGAGAGTCTTGACCATGCATAGTGGGTGGGCAAGCTCATGACGGGAGAATTGTCTGATAACCGCAAGGGAGGGGTGAATTAGACAAAGGGGTATGTTGACATCTCTACCGAGACCACCATTATATTTTGGTGACTCACATGTGGCGGTTAATGTTAGAACACGTGACAGATTGGGTGTTTGGAGGAGAGTTGAGGCAATGGAGGACATGCTGAGAGCATTTATGCTGGATATTATAGGTAACTGGGAAGATCATTCGAGGATCGATTGAGTTGCTTACAACAACCGTTACCATTCTAGCGTCGACAGGGCACCTTATGGGACTCTTTATGGTAGACAGTGTCGATCACCTATCTCTTGGGCCCTTGAAAGTCTCGAGAAGGTAGGAGAACTAGCATATCGACTAGCCTTGCCTACTAACATGTTGGGCATTCACAACACCATCCACATTTCCATGTTAAGAAAATAGGTACCAAATGAGTCGCATGTGATCGATCATAGCATCATGGAGGTGAAGAAAAATGCTACTTTTGTTATTAAGCCGGTTGGAAATTTGGATAGACCCACAAAGCAACTTTGGAGAAAAGAAGTTGAGCTAGTCAAGGTGCTGTGGAGTCACCATGATGAGGGTGATGCATCTTGGGAGCTAGAGTCAGACATGATGACTAGATATCCACAGTTTGTTGAGTGAGTTTGAATTTCGGGACGCAATTCCTTTAAGGGGGGTAGATTGTAATAACCCTAAAATTTAAACGATGTTAGTTTGATTTGGAATTCTATAAAATTTCGATTTCTAATTAGAATGAATGTGTTTGGTTGCGACGTTAGTAAACGAGAAACGGAAACGTTCTCGGAACGTTTAAATTGAAAAACGTTACATTTCCGTAACGTTTATATCGACTTTTATTCCGTCGATCGGTTGCGAAAACTTCCTTCACGAAAGTTGTAGAGCTCGTCGATACGAGTTCGTGGATATGTGACGCGTTCTAATCGGACGACGTACGTAAAAGTTATTAACGACGGAAGTTAGTTTCCGATTTTGGGAGGGGGTATAAAAGGGAATGTTATCAATTAGGGTTCCCATAAGTGGAAACCCTTTCATCCCTCTCACTCACCCGCCTCCCTCAGTCCTCTCTCCCTCTCATCTCTTCCCGAGCTCACTCTCTCTCTCTCTCTCTCTCTCTCTCTCTCTCTCTCTCTCGGTTCCTCCCTCTTCCGAATCGATCTCCCTCACCGATCTCCACCCATGTCCATCGTGGCTTGCACCGCCGCCCCTACGGCCTTGCGAGCTCCGCAGCAAGCAACCCCGAGTCCCCCACACCGTGCCTCACTGCCACGAGCATCGACAAGCTTGGAGGCCATCGCTGCATCACGCGTCGTTACCTACAATCGGAGGGGAACCAACCGCCGCACCCCACCTCGTCTTGACCCAAGCACGATCGGCACCGACACTCTCAAGACGTCGATTAGGTGAGGGCTTGATGTTATTTGGTTTTGTTGATTTTTGTTGTGAAATTGGTTTGAATCGGAGGTGAATTGATGGAGGATTGGAGGAGGAGAAGAGATAGGGATACCGCCGCCCTAGGCGGCGCGTGTGGAGGTGTTGGGCGGTGTAGGGGCTGCCTAGGACCGTAGGAAGGAAGAGGGGGAGGAGGGGAAGAGTTTGGGCACGGTGGTGCCATCACACGCGCCGTTTTGGGCTCGGCGCGTGGGCCCCACGCGCGGCCCGCCTGAGGTGGCGCGTGTGCCACACGCGCCGCCACGTGCGGCGGTGTAAAAATGTTTTACGTTAGGGGTATTTTGGTAATTTACTGTGTACGGTAAATGTAAATGTAATTTTTATTTACTACGGTAAATGTAATTAAATTTTACCTTCGGTAAATGTAATTATAAATTACTTTCAGTAAATGTAAAAAGTAATTTTGTAAAAGGGTAATTTAGTAAATTTTATTTACTGAATTTGTATTTACATTAAATCGTACGTATACGTACAGAAATACGTATTAATATTTATACGTACAGAAATACGTATTAATATTTATACGTACAGAAATACGTATTATTATTTATACGTACAGAAATACGTATTTAATATTTATACGTATAGAAATACGTATATAATAATTATACGTGCAGAAATACGTATATATTATTTATACGTACAGAAATACGTATATATAGTACTTATACGTACAGAAATACGTATATAGTATTTATACGTACAGAAATACGTATATAGTACTTATACGTACAGAAATACGTATTAATTGAGTATTGTACAGTAATCGTGAATAGTGAATAGTGAACAGTAACTTCGTATAAACCAAAATTGCTGAACAGTAACCGTTTATTACTGTTTTGGCATTTAAAGGTTTAACGAAACGATCCTAAATTCCTTTCTTATCTTTTCAAGGTGATCTATAAGCGAGGGAAGGAAATTAGCATCGGGAATTGTGGAAATTACGCTCAAGTCAATAAGGTGAGTAAAATCTCACTGAATTTACGAATCTACCCTCGTGGTGATTCAACATTTTGCAAGTGTGTTTATCAAATGAATTATAACATGTATATAATTTAGTGGACTACATATATACAGTATAATGGTAATAAGTACATATTATATATATAGTTCATTAAATTACGTACTGTTATTAATTCATTAAAAATAGTCATTTCGGTGACGGAAAATTGAGCATGAATATGTGAGAATGTTGTACGTAATTCTTCAGGTGTTTATGAAATATGACATGTATAGGATATAGTGGACTATGTATATAATGTATAAATGGTAATAAATACGAATATATATAGTTTGCTATATAATATACTGTTATGAGTTTTATTGTGGTGATATCGTGAAAGTTTTAAAACGTACAATATGATGAGTGATTATTGTACATGATTTTATCATGAAGAATGTTAAAAATTGTGATTTGTCTTCGGACGTGATGTGTGGTACAATATGATGTGTGATTATTGTACGTGATTTTAACATTGAGATTGTTAAAATGTGATTTGTCTTCGGACGTGATTTTTGGTACAATATGATGTGAGATTATTGTACGTGTGTGGTAAGTCGGAACCTAGCCTTTGGCCGGGCGAAAGTTACGATACAGTTAGAGCTCTAGTCTGTCTGCCTTAGTACTGCATGTGAGGTAACGGGTGGTTATCTGCTCATGGGTACTCGGTGTATTTTGGATGTTGGGTAGCGGGTGGCTATCCAACATCAACGGTGTATTACGAGAGGGGTAACAGATGTGTACCAGCGTTCTTGGTACCCGTATTATAAATGCATTGGGTAACCAGAAGGGTTACTTAATTTCCTCATGAACGTTTTATTTCATATTTCTTTGGGTCAACCAGATGGGCTGACGAGTGACTCATGAGGGCATTTATATTTGTTGTTGTGTGATCTTTCGTATATTTTGATATGCGAATTATATTTGATTTTACTCATACGAGCTGTAAAGCTTACCGGGTTTGTGTTTACAATCCCGGTGCACCAATTCGATGGTGTAGTGGATGACTCCGCAGGTGTATATTAGCGGGAATTGACGGACCGCTCAGAGGACTTGAAGTGATTTACCTCCAGTTTGAGTGAGGATTTTGTGTGATTATTTTGTGAGAGATTGTGAGGATTATTACATTCCAACTTACGTAATGTAAATTATAAATTTGGGTTGTAATAATTGGTTTTCCGAGTTGTAATGATAACTCAGTGATGATCCGCTGTGCACTTAAATGATTTCGATTTTATTGAGATTATTTTGTGTTTAACGACTTTAGAATTTTGAGTTTTTAAGCTCGAAATTTTGGGGTCGTTACAAAAACACAATGAAAGATATATAATGGAGAGTTGGTTTACTGTGTTTTCTATTCGCGAAAGCATGGTTCTGTGGTTTATTGGTTACAACATAAAATCTTACATTTTTATCAATTTTAGTTCTTTTATCCTTAGAGCTATCTGGTTGCTTAATATTTCTATATTTCATCTTATATCTGATAAGAGAGTTTAGGTTTGGCTGGTTAGGACTTAGGACTATAAGCAATATTTATCACTTTGAAACGACTGTTTATATCATGCATGATACAAGAGAAACTAAATGTAGGTATGCTGCTAATATTGTCAACAAATGTAATCTTTATATTTGCCATAAATAATGCATGTAAATAGGTAAGTGCTGATAATGCAGTTAAATACTTTTGATTCAATCATTTGAGCCACTATGGTTCAAGCCATGCAGAAACAATAGGTTAAAGAAAGTTCTTTTATTTCTTGAATTTTGTCCCAAATTAAAACTTGATTATTTGCAGGTTGCAGCTATGAAGTAGGACGCAAGCATATCAGCAATTCTATATAGCAGAAGCCTCTCAATGAGTGATCTTTGATTTGGAGAGGTAGGGGTCGGAGAAAAATGGAAAATGTAATGAGAAGCAAGGTAAGAAGCAGCTCCTTGGTTGAGAACTTGAGATATAGTTGACAATTCTGAGTCACTGCGTTTATAGCTTGTGCCATTGTGGGTTTACCTCTATTGGTGTTCTCTATTACTATATCAAGATGTATTAGCTGATTGGAAGTTTTAGTTGTTATCCCATGTTCAGGTAATAAGGGATTGGATTGGGGATCTTTAATATATGTTGTGATCAAAGATATAATGTATAATCATATATATTGATATGTACAACACATGTTCTGTAATGTATTGACCATAATGTAATATCACAGCCTAAATCATCCATTTTCTCCATTAAATTGTCGAAAACTAATTTAGTGCACTTCATCATCCAATGTCTTTTATAAACATTCGGCATGATCATTAACGCCCAATTTGGCCTTGAGTTGCAATTGGAAAAATCTATTTGTAGATTTAATCAACAACAGTTTTTAAAATTTTTATTTTGCAATTTTTATAACATATCTAAAAGTTAGATTGAAGTTTGTAAACTTAGAAAATAAGTTGATTCACCAAATACCTTAGGTATTTGTTAAATTATTAAAAAATTTAAATCCATAATCTAAACAAAATTAGAAATAACCTAAATTGATAACCGGCTGCCGGGCGGGCAAGCTATCTAGTGTAGAACACTGGAACCATTTCCAAAATCCACGTCGGTAGATGAACCAAGGTCACTTACCCACTATTTTTGGCTCAAAGAAACATTCAGTACAAAAACTAAAGAAAATTTTCCAATATTAACCCTGGTTGTAAGATATTTATGTACAGAGGAAAATCAAGTGAATCTCCGAAAAGGCGATCCCGAGCCAAACAACGGTCTATATATAAAACTCTTAACCTATAAAATATCACACTCATCTCTCTCTCTCTCTCTCTCTCTAATCACAATCTTCTTCTTCTTCTTCTGCGATCACACAGACATGATCTGTCTCCAGAATCTTCCCGGGTAAAACTGCCACTCGAATCAATCTATCGCATCTTCTATTCTTCTAGCCCTTATTTCCTTATTTTTCTTATCAACTCGCTTCCTTTCATTTTCCTCAGCTCCTCTGTTTTGCCGCTCCGGGGTTTCGTATGCGATCCCCGGAAGCCTTCCGCCACCGCCGCCGCTCCGAGTCTGGTACGATCTCCCATGTGTTCAACAATACATTGCGTTTATATATGTGTGTGTGTCTATATATATATATATATATATATGAGTTCGTTTATCGAAATTGTTTTCTATGTTATTAATGCAGGGAATGCTGAGCAGTAATACGGATCTACCTAGAAGCATGGTTGTCAAGGTAGACTAACTAACAAGCTTGATGCATTTGTGTTGCTTTTCGATTTGGCTTTTAAGTTTTGTATACCTGAATTTACGGATATCGTTTCGGTTTTTCTGAGTAAATTGTATGGAAGAGGATATATTTCTATGTTATATGAATTTAATTCTCATTTCTAATCATACTTCTGCGTGTTTGTGTTTCGCGCAATTGGAAAGTGCACAAGTATTGCAGTTTCTATTTTTGAAATGTGTGTAAAAATATGTATGCATGTGTATGTGTATGTTTCTAATTTTGCACATGAGTTGTTGAGTTTACCTAAATGGATCATTTTCTCCGCTCAAAATTTGATGTATCTCAGAAGAGTAATTCAAATGAACAGCCTATAGAAATTTCTAGTTTATCAGTCTTAAAGGACTTATTGTCCTAGTGGTTTTGGTAAATATACTAATGACCTGTTCTGAATTGTACGCATACTCTCTCATATGATTCTTATGCCTCGATTTCATTTAGTAGTCATTATGTTTGTGTGTCCCCAACTCCCCAAGGTTTTAGTGTTTTTACTGCTGAGTGTTTGGGCATGAGCAGAATGAATGATTTCACTTCATTGTTCAGTTAGTGGTCGAAATTATTATGAGCAACTTGATGTTAATTTGTTAAATGTATTGTGTTTGTAGGCGATTTCTGGTTCCACACCCAGGGCTGAGACAAGTGGTGCTGAAGTAAAAGAGGAAAAGTCTGAGGTGTATAGTAATACCATGACAGAAACCATGGGTGCGGGTAAGTTGAATCACCTGAGATTTTTATTTGCTGGTTCTTTATACTCAAAAGCATCATATGAAGTGTACGATTCTAGTATTTTGTAATCTGGTTATGAAGACACAAATTGGCTGTGATTTGGAATTATATGTTTTGTGGTGGTGAATTTAGTGTTGGCTATAATTCCGTGATCTCTCCATGGTTTCCTTCATCTATAGTATCTTGATACTTTGTTATTCCGATTGGAGCTAACCTTAATTAATCATTTTGATGCAGACCTGACCTATAGACATGAGCTGGGTATGAACTACAACTTCATACGTCCAAATGTGATTGTGGGGTCTTGCCTTCAGGTGAGTTTTGTTATATAGCAGGCAATACGAACTTCCTTAGTTCTAAGAGATTCTTAGTCTGAATTTTTTTGTTTACTTATCAACAGACTCCTCAAGACGTTGACAAGCTTCGCAGCATCGGAGTGAAGACAATCTTCTGCTTGCAACAAAATTCTGATTTAGAGTATCCAGAGTAGTTTATTTTCCATAATAGTTTCAATCTGACATAGAGGTTGTGAGTTAAAAAAAATTTCTTGGTGTGGTTCACTTGATTAAGCATTGAAATGCTGTTCATTTAAGACCACTATAATAGTTTGAAAAAAAAAATCAATACCATAAAAGTTTAAAATTCCTTAACTAGTTCTTCCAGATATTTTGGGGTTGACATTGGTGCCATTCAAGAGTATGCTAAAGAATTTGATGACATTGAACACTTGCGTGCTGAAATAAGGTTAGTTATTTTTTTTTGACAACAAATAAGGTTAGTTATTTGATAAATGTAGGTACTTTTCTGTTTTTTCTTTTTAAAGAATAAAATCCAGAAATCGAAGCATGATGTTTTGTTTCTTAATACTGAAAAGTAAAAGCAATGATCGACCTAAAGTATGATATCCCCATGTGCATCAGGTCATATAGTACATTTGGATACTGTGGCTTCACTCTAATAGGAGGTTAATTTTTTATTCTGCAGGGACTTTGATTCATATGATTTACGTTTCCGACTTCCTGCTGTTGTTAGTAAATTATATAAAGCCGTTAACCGGAATGGAGGCGTCAGTTATATACATTGCACTGCTGGAATGGGAAGAGCTCCTGCTACTGTGGTATGCATACTGTTGTTTTTCAAATCATTATTTTTCTTCCTTTTTTTAGTAAACACCCTAAGGAACTAATGACACCATTCTCAAGGAAGATCTCCTCACCCCTGCTTGTTATCTATTGTGCACAGTTCCCGTTGTAGGGTGCTATCAATTTTGTGTTTTGTGTGATCAGGAAATAACACGTGTATATATGTATGTGTGTGCAATTGTTTGTGTGTGTGTGTTTTTTTTTTTTTTTGCATATATTTCTTTATGTTTACTTTTTTGATATTCTGTTATGATGGCAGTTGGCTTACATGTTCTGGGTACAAGGATACAAGCTTAATGATGCGGTCATTTTACTGCTGGTAACTTTTTGTCTGATCTATATCTTCCTTTAGGCATTGTCTGCCGATGCATTATATTCTTGCTGATTATGCTATGCAATAAAATGCCTCGTACCTTCTATGTAATGAGAATGGGACCGATGGGTATTTTAATTTGATTAAAATTCTTGAAAGTCTGAGAGGCAATTATGACATTACTATTTATTCTTGGAAGGCAAAGAAAGATACTTTATGTCAGATTGACAAACCATTTATGATTTCTGTGCTGTCATATGACATTACAATTTATTGTTGGAAGGAAAACTTCTGGGAAGTTTGTTGCTGGTCATCTAATAGCTAATTTGAGAAATGAGAAAGTTGGCCACTTTAGTGCGTTAATATTTACTGCGTTAATGCAGAAGTATCTCACTCTTATTTAAATGCAGAACAAGCGTTCATGCTGCCCCAAACTGGATGCTATAAAAAATGCAACTGCTGATATTGTGAGTCTTTTTTCCTTTGTAATATTATTTGTTATGGATCCCTCCTGCTTAGGAGGTCTTTACTGATATCTGTTTGTCTGATCCAAACTCTCTCTCACACACACACACACACACTCTCTCTCTCTCTCTCTCTCTCTCTCTCTCTCTCTCTCTCTAAAATTGTATGTTATGCTCTAGAAATATTGCTTACACCTTGTATGGTTAAGTCCATCCAAAATTTTCTAATTTAAGACCACGTACAGTTGGTTTTTTACTTGTAAGTATAGCCTAAGATTTATCTTCCTAAAATTTTCTAATTATGTCATTTAAAGCTTTCAAGTTATTTGAGTCTTGTCATGCTCATCATGTTCCTAGTCTTTTAGGAAGATGAGGAATATATAAAACATTATGATTTTTTCTTACATTTCAAACTGTGTAGATCAAAAATAACGGAAAAGATAAAGCTTCGAGATAATGATACAAAGGTTGAACATGGCGTTCGTATTAGAGTTGCTGATCATTATATAAATATTATTTTCTTGCTTTGTAGAAACTTTAGTCTCTGATCTAACTATTGATTCAGTTCATTTTTCGTTCGTCTAATGAACTTTAAAATTAAAACTGTGATGTATCTTTATTTGCAAAGTGTTAGACATCCTCTTTAGAATAGGTTTCTTGTTTGATGAATACAACTGAATCTTATTAAAGATTAAGTTCTGTCAGTTGATATTGCAAACTCATTTGTCACATATCTTCTCCTTTGAAGCTTACAGGCAAGACAAAAAGGGAAGTCACATTGAAATGGGGTGATAATAAGTGCTCTACAGTTGAAATATCTGGACTCGATATCGGATGGGGACAGGTGAGGATCTTTTAATTCCACTTTAAAAGTTGATTTTACTGTACTTTCAATGCTGTAAGTCTATTCATCCCTAATTCCATGGCTATTACAACTTGACTACAAAACTTATGACCTTAATTTCCTCAAAACATCAGTTTTCTTCATGAGGTGTCTGAGTTGGTTTGAGGAAGAGAGGACTCTTTCTCCATATCTACTAGGTTGATTTATGGAGCATCATTGCCATTGCTCTGAAACTTAACTTGATTTAGTCAATAAAATAGATACTGTACTTTTTTATTGAGGTCCTTTTATCTTGTCTAGGATTTCAAATATCCAATTTATATCCAGTCTTAGTAATTAGATAATAATGAAAGAAATTTCTAACTGAACTTTAAACTGAAAAATTGCACTACTTTATGTTACAAAAGGTAATCTAAGGTTTAGTTACTGATGAATATTGATTGTTATAGGGCTAGCAGCTGTCACAGATACAATGTCCTACCAATATAGTTATGGATGATCAGCCCCAGGCGAGACTTTAGAGACTTGCAATCTCGTTTGCAGTTCAGAAAATTAATATGAAACGCAGATTTCCACTAAACTAGTTACTAAAAGAATATGAGTCGCTCCTTTTTCAGTACTGCTAGTCCTTGGATCCTATTCAGCAACCCAGTTCAAGGCTTTGTCTTACTAGATCATATATTGGTAGCAATGATCGAGAGATCAGGTGTAGAATGCATCAGGATGGGAACAAACTGTTTCCCCTCTGGTTTATTTAGTGTAAATTCAGAACCAAGTTTTTAGGAAACAATCAAGAAATAAAACTAGATACGGGTAAGAAAGCACAAGAGTTACTAGCTGACATTCATATATAATGAATGTTGGTAGTTGCTGGGATTTTTGGTACTGATTTGTTAGAATAATCCCAAGCAAGGCATTTCACATTGATTGCTGGCAAGGATGCTTGGGTGTGCACTCGGTGAACTTAAAGTCTCATGTTACCCTTGGTTGTGTTCATTGGGTCACAGTTAGAACACGGCCGATTGAGACCAGGTATACATATAGGAAAGTTCTATGTAACACTCAAGTTTCTCCAGCGCATTGAAAATCGGCTCTTGAGTTCACTTGTGCACTATCCATAAAAGGTCCAGACTTTTGTCAGCATATATGCGTGACTGGCTTGGTGATCTTAGATACTACTATTTATCGACCTGCTTCTAATTGATCTTTGTTAACATTGCTATTTAAGAAAAGAGGAAAAGAGAGAGCCTGTTTTAGCATGCGGCATATATATGAAATTGTTTAGTGACTCTGCATGGATTTTCTGTATAGTGGTTGTGGTGCAAACTTGTGCAGCACAAAGATAGGGTGTTCAGATCTTGGTGGCTGCAAATTGAGGCTGGACTCGTAGGAATGTCGTCTAAGAAAGCTAGAGAGAGTAATATATATATATATATATATATATATATAATTTTACCTTAGCTCGTTAGCTTTCGAGAATTTTGACTTCATCCTTTGAAGTTCCAGCATCTTAGTGGTAATATTGCATGTGCTACTAAAGGGATTTACCTGTCTAGCTAGTTTCCTCCTGTCCGTCAACAACTAATAGATTTCATTTCATAGGAGTCAAGTGGAAAGTAGTGAGTTATCTGTTTGATATTATGTAAATTAAATTGAATGTTTGGTGATACACACATTTATTAATGTTTTTTTTCAACAACTGAAATTTTCCTGTGCTGCTTTTACAGAGGATACCTTTAAAGTTGGATGACAAGCAGGGTTCATGGATTCTTAAAAGGGAATTACCGGTAAGCATTTTTCTCGATTCAAAAGTATCCTTATGTATGGCAATTTTATGTCGAAATAATACAACGGATAGATGTTTGATAACTTCTAAATGCAGGTTTTATCTATAGATCAGTATGCTGACCTAAACATGGATGAGATTGCATTCAAACATAATTTGCTGGCATTAAAATGGGAAAATGAAACACAGAAAATTTAATTCTAATGATCAGTTTGTGCAACAATTAATCTTTACAGGAAGGACGATATGAATACAAGTATGTTGTTGATGGTGAATGGAAACTCAATAAAAATGAGCTTGTCACCTCTCCAAACAAGGACGGTTATGTCAACAATTATCTTCAGGTAAGTTTTAGCTTTGACTAGTGTCCCATGATGGCTTTGTTTGTAGTGTGTACAATATATTCTGTTCTTTGCTTCAGATATAGAATGCATCTCCACTGTAGAACTGTTGTTTTTGGTTTTTCTGCAGCAATTCGGTTCCACCGTTGGCCTTCTTTTTTACTGTCGTCTCATTTACTCTTTGATTTTGCAGATTGTTAACGTTGAGGATGATCCTAACAGTGCTAATGCCATCATAAGGAAGAGGTTGACGGGTGATGATCCTGATCTCACGACAGAAGAACGACTTAAAATCAGGCAGTTCCTTGAAGCTTGTCCTAGTGATGAATGATCATTTACGCAAGGACGGATGGCATGAAGGCCTTTGCATGTAAAGTAGCAAGACTGCAAGAGTACAAGTTTTTATATATGCTTATATGAATCAATAGACGTACTTTCATTTATGGTCTGAACCACTACATGTATCATGTTTGAAATAATTCTGGTATTGTTAATAATCAATAAATCCAGTAGTAATAAGGAGAAAAAATTGGGTGTGCTAAGATGTTTATTATTATTATTATTTTGAATTAAGTAAGAACTTGTATCGAAGAAAGACTGAGAAGGGGCCCGAGAAGATTCCAATTTGAGGTCTTTTGGACACAAGCAGAAGAGAGTAAACAGGTGCAGTATGATGCTTGGAGAGGCTTTGAAATTGAGTGTGATATTCGGGATCGGCTTAATGGGGTTTCGAAGGAGTTGCAGAGGTGGAATGAAAGCAAATTTGGGCTGATTCCAAGGAAGATCCATCACTTGAAAAAAGGGAGCTGAAATGATATCCTTTTGATAATAGTGATCTTAATGTGCAAGCTCGAAGAAGTGAAGTGGTGGAAGAGCTTCATAAGTCGCTAGCAATTGAAGAGTCTATTTGGAAGCAAAGGTCTAGAGTTCAATGGTTGCAGGAAGGGGATAAAAATACTAATTTGTTCCATGGTTTTGCTAAAGGAAGAGGTTAGAAGAATAGAGTTGGGGGCATTTATTCTGGCAGTGGAGAGTGGATAGAGAATGAGGAGGAAGTTCAACAAGTTTTTCAGGCCCATTTTCTCAAATGTTTAGATCGAAAGGTTGTAATAACATGGAGCTGATTTTGAACACGGTCCCTCAAAAAGTCTTCAGAGATGAATTCTAAGTTGAACAGACCGTTTACTAAATTAGATATTGATGAGGCCCTGAAGCAGATGTGGCCGGATAAGAAGGGGTAGCGAAAAAGCCTGGAGCCAATGTTCGAGTACCAGGCGCCATAGTGCTAATGTAACCCATGCCATACTCCCAAGAAAAGCTCGAATGAGCTTTAACAAAAGGGTACATGTACCGAAAACCGACACAGGTGGGTAGGTAGAGAATACCTAGGGGCGTGAGACAACTCTCTCTAAGG